>NC_056728.1:174267202-174272819 GCF_019279795.1 Protopterus annectens | reverse complement strand
GGAAAGGGTTTGGAAAAAAAAATGTTTTTTGTGTTTTTGGTTAAAATTTTTAAAATTTTTCCCTTTGGGTTAATTGTATTGCTATTGTTTCATGTATGGGTGATGTAGGTGGGTGCACATAGCATATACAGGTTTGTGGGGCTTGCATTTCTACATATTTCATATATGTGTGTGGGCTCCTTCCCTAATTAAAGACCTATCAGTTAGTAGACTGAAACTATAGCTGTTACGGGCATATACATTGAGCCATTGTTAACTGGTTTCTATATAGTATGCAGGTGAGGTTGATACTTCCATACCTCCGAAAATACAGCGATATGTAAAGGAATGTTACTAAATGACAGCTGTCCCGTGTATTTCTGTCACAGATATTTGCACTCATTGCAGTTGTGTTGGTAACTGAACCTCTTTGGCACAGGTTGCCACCTTTTCAAATGGCCATAGTGGGACATTTGCAGGACACACATCGGTATTTACAGGCCGACACATACCCATGGTCAGTACACAGGATAGCACATACTTTTATCCTGAATACATACTTATTCTTGTAGCACTTTAGCTATTTATCATGTTTCATGTAACATTTACATTTCTTAGATACAGGCATAACTAGTTAATGCAACTATTACATAATATATGGGACATAATTATGTCCTACAATCTCGGACATTTGCCCTTTTTAATATTTTTTGTCAGGACGCAACTGCCCAGGGAGGGGCTGTCCCTCCTAAAGTGGGACAGGTGGTAACCGTATGCCTACGGCCAGCTATAACCACACCTACTGTAATGATCTACCTCCAAGTTAGCACTAACAGACACACAATGCAAACACACACACACATTACAGTCACACGGAAACGCAAACGGGACCCTCAATACACACATACACAGACTACGGCAATCACAAACACAGTTGAACACAGTACCTACATGGACCACTACACCAGCAGCAGTAACTATATGTCCGTTAATATCATGATAATATTACACGCGGTTCTAGTGTTCCGGTACTGTGTTCTTTCAGTCTTTCAGCCTCGTGATTACACGTGTCGGTATGTGACACATTCCATAGTTGGCAGTATCCTATTTATTTGTACCTCCATGGTTGTGTACATGTTGTTGACCTATCTATATATTTGCAGATATAGGTGAATCCATATATATCAACATATATCTCTCTATCACCCTTTCTATCTGTATTTTATATATATATATATATATATATATATATATATATATATATATATACACACCTTTCTTTGTACATGTCGGTGTATACTGTTTCCTGGACTCCGCACGTTTGTGTTTGAACCTGTCACATTACACACCTGCCGTAGGTACATCTTGGGTAGCTTAGTGTTAGGTGATTGTGTACATGATTGCATGTTCTACTCCTGGCAGTGGTTGTTTTATCCTTCAGAGCAGGCACTATTAGTACAGGGGTGAATAATGCTGGTTTCACCTGTTCTGGACATCATTGACCATGATCTGCACGATATTCAGAGAAGCTTAGCCCTGTTTCATGCATATCCGTATAGTCATATTTAAACGACGCTTACCAGCACTGGGCAATGCATATTCCCACTAACATGTGCTAAACATGATCTGATGACCTGCATCCAACATGCTTTATTCGTGCCTTTGGGATTACGTTACATCCCTTGCAGGATGTGGGACTGGGAACATGCACGACAGTCACGGGATTTGTACACATGTTATGGCGTTTTGTATGTGGACTATACTATGGCTGTTACTCCATACTGCGATCAAATGGGTAACTCAGTTAGTTTACATATGGATGAGTCCTATTAATGGTATGTCCAAGTGATGTTTAATGGATGTGCTCCAGCATTGGGTATGTATATCATAGTGAGCCACACACTATAATGTGATACACCTTCACACAACCATAGGTGGAGCATGCTGGGGTGACAGATACCTGTCATGGGTACACCCCATGCCTTGCCACGACATTCATGATTACATTATATGGTGCCCCTCATTAACGTACCAGGGAATCCATGCAGAGTGTGTGGGGAACAGTGATTACACACATGGATCCCGCAATTGACTCTGCTCCACTGAGCGACAGTTGGTTACTCGATGTGGTGGCGACAGCAGACACTGTTTGCCTCGATTGATGAATGTCCTCTGACAATCGGGCGTGTACCTACCGATGTACCTAGGAACCTATACACACAGTACTGACATATGCTGATAGGTGCGTGTACTGTTCAGGTGTTGACATTCCTTGTTCCAATAGCTGTTGTGTGTACAATGGTTGAGGGCTGCCTATGTAGGATTCACATGGTAGGCCACCTATACATTACAATTTACAGGTGGTTGTGTGTGTGTGCCATCCATTTTACTGTGTGTGCAGGTGGAGAGGTGTATCAGTCCATATGGGCCTACACTGTCAGAGTATGTGCTATATGTTCCCTCTTTGCCAAGGCATAGGCATATTGGGCACGCCTCCATCTGCCTACTGAGGTTAGCACAGGGTGTTCGTGGTCTGAATCCCTCTGTGCCTGTGATGGCCTTGGCAATTGCAGTGGGCTGTGAGGGCCTTCACCATTTTGTCCCTGCTGCAGCTGTTTCCACAGGATCATATTATGTAGCATGGCACATACTATGAGGATGTGGGCACACGTGCCTGGAGAGTACTGCAAGGCTCCACCAGATATGTCCAAGCAACGGAACCGTGATTTCATCATCCCGAACACATGCTCTATGATGATTCTGGTTTGTGCGTGTGCCTCATTATGGCATTCTTGCATGGGTGTGTGTGCATTTCTGATGGGAGTCATCATCCACGGCTCCAGTGCATAGCCAGTATCCCCCACAAGGTGGCCATGTGGGATGTCCCCCCTGACAAATACCTAATACAGCTGTGAGGCATGCCACATGTGGGAGTCATGGTAGCTTCCAGGGCTGCCTGCACACACATCCATGATAATGCCCTGAGCATTGCACACCACCTGGCAGTTGATGGAGTGGTATCCCTTGCGGTTTATGTAGCGCTTACCATGCTCACCGGGTGGTGACTTGATATGTATGTGCATGCAGTCTATTGCACCCAGTACCTCCGGGTAGTGTGTCACATGGTGGAAGAGACTCATATTGCTGGCCAACTCCTCCTGAGTTCGGGGGAAGTATATATGCTCATTGGCATGTGGTAACATGGCATCCAGGAACTGGTGTAGTTACCTGGATGCTGATGCCTGTGAGATCCCCATTATATCTCCAGTTGGCTTTTGAAATGTACCTGTGGCTAGTATTCGCAAGCTTACACATACCTTCGTGTCCACTGGGATGGGTTCCCCTCTGTTGTTTCTGGTTCTCAGGCATGGCCGGCACAACTCATCTATTTGCTGTAAGATGTCCCTGTCCACCCTGTAACGCTCTACTATCTCCAGATCATGTAGCCCCTGGTAGGTTACCCTTGGTCTGAACACTCTTCTCCTCCTCTGGGGCCTGCGGTGGTTCTCAGCATCATCCTACACAACACTGTCAGTCTCTAACACATGGTGATGAATCACAGCTATGGCAGCTCCCAGCATGTACATTGTAAACGTTCCCTGTATGTTTACACCTATGGTGCAGTGTTTGGGAATACACAGGTGTGTGTGGGGTGCTTTCACACTTTATACTATTATGCTGTGAACACTGATGATGTCACAGGGTGTGTATGTACGATCGTAGCTACAGGGTATCTTATGTGTTTTACAACAGGAACTACTATTGTGGTGCCTTTGGTGTTGAATTACATTTGGCTGCTGTGGATTACTTCTTGCCCTTCCCTTTACATTTCTTCAAGTTTCACCTCCCATTTTTTGGCATGCATCCAGCAGCCTGCTTTCATTTGCACTTTTCTAGACCTGGTTTATCTTGCGTAATGTGTTCTATTGCCAGTATACTGCAGGTTTGCTTTGCTCTGCTATGACAGTTCTCTTTTCTTTGCAATCCGACACCTCCCCTATCCTGTTTTGCAGGTTTCTGTGAGCAGACTTGTCAGCTGCCGTCGATTGCCCACTGTGGGTTAATAGGTGTCAATTGCTCAGCTGTACTCCAGTTACCCTACTGCAGCATTTCCTTATTTTCTTCCCCTAACCTTCCTGTTTGAGCTATGGTGCGCGGCACATGCATTCGCTTACTGGGTTTCGGACACGTTTTCATCCCCGTACACATGCGCTTTCAGGCACCATATGTGCTCTCAGCTAAACGATGCTATACCTACCTCCCCACCCCTGTCCTGTGGCTTTGCTTAGCAACAGGCAGGCCGGATTTGCATTGCTCCATTGTGCTTACAGCTACGGTGGCACACCCCACTGCTGATGTCATGTATACCTCTGAGCCTCTCCTCGGTGCTGTAGCACTCTGCCGTATGGTACATCCTTAGTCCAGCGGGACATTTGCGATTCACTATTACCTGCCTCATTTGCATGGCATTGACTACTAATTCCTAGTTACTGCACTGAACACTGTCACAGACCCTTAGCAACCCTTGCAGCTTGGTTGTGGTGTACCATGCATACCATTGAGTATTATGGTGAAATCATGATTTGTATTACATTGCGATTTTATGACATTTGTATATATTTTTTTTGTGCTCCCATTTGCACACACATGCCCTGCGGTTGTACTTTGCGTTACTGTGGACATGACATTAAATGTTGTTATTTAGATGTTGTGCATCTTTTCTTATGCCATTGGCTGTATATTTAGCCATTGGCATATGTTAACTTTGTAATACATGAGTCTGGTCTGCTTTCATAGCTCCGATGCTCTGTTTGGAAAAATGTAAACCATGTTTTTTGGTTTACATTTCTGTGGACTTATGCTACGCCTGCACCACTTCATGAATCGCTATGTACCTTCATTTGCATGGTGCGGCACTGCATATGGGGTGATTAGCATACCTAAGCCGAGTGCTGCGCAGATCTGGCATACGCTGGTAGTGCATGTGGAATTGGATTGTACCTGAATCGCTCGGCGGCCATATTTGGCGTTATACTGCCTACACTACGCCTGCACCTGGTGCAAGCTTCATGAATCTCAGGGTGAGCATCCACTCTAAGAGAGGGGGTAAAGAAGTCTGTTAAAGTATCAAAATGAGAAATATGCTGAACAGCTAGCAGAGTAGGGCAGATCAACATGAAACATTAATAGAGCAGATGGCACAGAAGCCACATGGAAGATTTACATTAGATAGTGTGATTCACATTAGCTAGTGTAACAGTCTGTGTGTGTACCAGGGAGAAGAGGTGGTAGAAGTTAAAAAGGTATAGTATGAAGTAGTCATTGTTAAACATTGGGCATATTTTTAATGCAAAGAATAGTTGCTGTATTTATTAATATATTTGTGCATGTGCATGTGTGTGGTGTGTGTGTGTGTGTGTGTGTGTGTGTGTGTGTGTGTGTGTGTGTGTGTGTGTGTGTGTGTGTATTTATATATGTGTGTGAGTGCATCCATATGTGTATATATGTGGGTGCCCTGCATTTGGTCTAAATGCAGGTTTGTTGACATTTGTGTAATCGACTACATTTCATCAATATATGCAAATGGTCAACAACTGTGTCAAATCGACAATAAGTGGGTAGGGTAATGTCCCATTTC
>NC_056728.1:174247202-174264702 GCF_019279795.1 Protopterus annectens | reverse complement strand
AACGTTTCATTATGGTAAGGACTTGGAATAGGGGCAAGGGCAGGGTTAACATGTATTAATAAGGAGGGTAATGGGGCTTTTTTTTATTACAGACGACTTACGGTTGGATAGAAGTGGGTGTGTACATTAATGATAGTATAACAAAAGTAAAACAAATATACATGATTTTACAAGCCTACCTGACAAAGTAGCTACAGTTATTACATGAAAACTGACTGAAGCAATTAAATAATGCTTCATGGAGATCTGGAAATTCTGTATATGTTACTTGAAGTCTTAGGTAATTATCTGTTTTGATAAAGAATCTGTAACAGTATTGTTCAGCAAAATTCTTTCTATTACACGTATAGTATTATGTATACTGTAAATGGGCATCATTTGCCTAGAAAGAATAAGAGAATAAATTCAACACCAAACGATTAATATGTTCTCCTTAAATTAGGTGGCTAACACCTGTAACTAAATCAGTTAAGTAAACATTCATAATCATGTTCTCAGTGGACCTGTACCTCATGTCCAAAAAATCTAAATAAAAATTTGCTCATGGACTTAGCTCTAGAACTTTCATAAATATATCATAGAAAAAATGTGGTTTTAGTTTGCTGGTGATCATGACCTAAGAATCTTCACAAAGCTTTTGCAGAGCTTCTTTTTGACTTTCCCAGATGCCTTAAGCAGCATTTTGAAATGAGAACACACACATGCAGAGAAGCAATTAATAAAACAATATTTATGTATATGCTTTTCACACAATACAATTTCATTAACATAGTACATTATTCATCTTAATTCTATGGGGCCAGGTTGTGTAAATACAGCATCCATCAAAATGTATTTGTAAATACATATGCCACAGGCTTAGCTGTGTACCTGTCAATGGTAATATCATTTAATCAATTAGCACTAAGTGCAAAAACAAAATTACTAAGCAAAGAATGTTTACTGTAGTCATAGCAAGCCTTAGGCATAGGCCAATAGGTAGCTGCCTAGGGTACCAGTCTGGCAGGAGTGATTTTCCAGTATTTATTTGTTTATTTTTGTAGTAAAGAAATTGTTTCTTTAAAATACATTGAATGTATACAGGAAAACTGAAGAGTAATATAAACTGTGAGCAAAAGGAAGAAAAAAGTAATCTGGGTGGTAAAGGTAGACTAGGATGAGGACACCGGGTGGTGGTGGTGGTGGTTGCGGGGCACTGTGGAGCCCTTTTGCCTAGGGCACCAGCTGACCAAATGTCAGTTCTGATTGAAATGCAAGAAAAAAAACATAAATGAGAAATTCATCCATGAATATATAACATGAAACCTTACAACTGCTGAAGAAAGAAATAATTCTTCTCCTCCCATTTGAGCAGAACAACTGACATACTGTCAGATTACATATCTGCTATTTTAACTTAATAGGAGTGACCTTGTACAATCAGATTTGCTTCAAAGTATTAGCAGTCACATGTGTAAACATTGATCCATACTCCACAGAATTAGCTTTCATAACAGAACCAGAGGTGCAGTGAGAGCCTTGTGTACTAATTGTTGGAGTGCCGGATTAGAATTTTTATAGAACTGAATATTATTGCCCATATTGGGGATTATATCTCACATTATGTGGATGTAAAACATTCTTATCAGTAAGATGACAGCATCAGTGGATTTGAAAGCATTTGCACCAGGCTTAACTTGTGATTAGTAGGATATTATGTGCTTCCAGCGTAGAGAAAAAAGTGAAATAACATTATTAAAGCAGATTGGACAGATGAATAATAAGAAAATGGACAGAACAATGTTCTTCCTTCTTTCCAAGAATTTATAAAGTTATCAAATAAACTTAATCTACAGTTTGGCATATTCACTTACTTAAAGCATTTTTAAAAATAACATTCCCCTGTTTGATCTGTGGGCGTATTTGGGGTTAACACTACTGATGAGACTTTTTATGGTCAAATGGATTTCTGTTCATTGGGCGTCTGCAAAGTAATTTTTGGAGTTTTTAGTTTCTTGTTATGAAGGACAAATATAAACATTTAATGACTTAATTGATAAATGTAATGTGAATGCTTGAATTTGTAGAACATCCAAAATATAAAAAAGTTAGAGGGCAAATGCATACATTAATTGAGGCCTTTGGAAACATATTTAGAAATATAGAAAATGAAAATATTAAGAAATGTGAATGATTTTTAAACAGGATTGGTATTTTCCAGAGGGAAAAGCAAAAAAGCAGTCAGGTTTGTGCAGTCAGCAAGTGAGCCATGTAAATCTTCAGATCTAAAAGAAAGAGGGGTTAATCAGTTCTTAAAAAACTATTACCTCACTATATGGTACTAGTACTGATTCAGATTATTCTGATTTTTCATCCACTATCACCTGTGAACAAGCACAGTGATAATATAATAACCATAATGGTGATGATGATGTATTTCAATATTTACAAGTGCGTCAAATTTTTCCTTTCTAATTACATTCACAGCGACGTCTGGGCCAACATTTTAAAAAATAACATTTAAAACAAACAGGAAGTACACATTTTTAAAATCATTACAAAAATCAAAAAAAACTGTAAAAAATGTGAACATCTGATTAAATATTAACAAATGTAAAACATAATAAACATCAACATAAAATTGTGTCACAGATCTAAACAATTAAACAAAAGTGCATGTAATAAGGCATTTCAGTTTTTCAAACAAGCAAAGCGTTTAATTTTGGATTTGATTTCTGTTTCTGTTTAAATTTTTAAGCACAGTAAAATTTAAATCTCACCTCCCTTTTAATCTTCTTTTAGACCTCTAAAAGAGTAAGATTTAAAAATGACTGGAAACTTAAGAGAGATTTTGGTGCCTGACAAATGATGAATAAAGATGCTGTAACGCCACCAGGGTAAACAGTTAGCCAGTTATCTTGATTAAACTCTTTGATTAATGAGAGTGAAATTAATAGTTGTGCAAGAATTATAACTCCTTTATTATTTTACTTTGTGGTTCATTTGTTTCCAATTGTTTTATATGTTTTAATTGATTTGTATTTAAGTAATGTTTTTTTTAAAAAAAATTTGAAATCCTTGGTTTGTTTTTCATTATTTTTCCTGTTTGTTTACATTTAAAGGAATGACATTAGTATAAATATAATGCTGATGAAATGTTCATGTAGAGAGAGAAAGCGCTTTAAATTAAGCAAAAAAAACGCCTTATAATTTTTTTTCATCTTTTCATCATCAGCTGAAGTCTTGTCTGAATCTCAGTAGCCAACTTTGGCAGTTGCTGCTTTTCTGGTTGAATATTTACAAGTAGTGGTAGAAAATATAAAGTTAGAAAAGGAAACCTGACTGCACTTCAGGTGAATATGCAGATGTGAAAGTGAACAGTGTATTAAATTTGTAAAAAAAAAAAAAAAAAAAACTTTAACCAATAATGACCTCAGTTATTAAATAAAGGTCTTATTTTTTCCTGCACTTTAATAACTGATTATTTGAAAATTATAATGTTTAGGGAATGGACAAATAACCAAACAATTTCCAAATCAACAACATTAAAGAACTTGATTAACAACTGTGATATAGTACTAATGACAGCTGATCCGGGGCTGGAGGGGGGACATAGTAATCCAAGATACTTTTCCTTATGAGATTGAAATAATGAGACAATTTAGTGACAGTGGTTGTAATATGAAAATGATTTTGGATCCTAAGATGGATTTCAAGAATAAAATCGATTTTTTTTAATAGAATGGTCGAATGTTGTCTCATAGTTAAGCAGTTGATGTATGAATTAAGGGTAGATATGCCAAATATTCAGACATTTTACATTCTGCCCAAACTACAAAAATTAGTAGATTCCCTTGTCATCCAATGTCTCCAGCAAAGGGTACCTTACATATCCAATTTCTAGTTATTTAAAGAAGAAATACATTTTTTTATGTGAAATGTTTCATGTTTGAAAGATATGCCAGAGTTTTAGTTTGATGGAAGATAGTAACACTGGTAGTTGGACCTGAGACATTTAGGTTCATAGGTTCATAGGTTCATACTAGGCTATCTGCCCTAGGGCATTTATAAGCCTAGCCAGAGTGAGTTTGGCTTCCGCCACCCATTTTAAATTAATTTTTCTATGCCCTTTTTCGAGGTTAGTATACTGTGCCTCTGTCTAACAGTGACACAGAAGTGATACCCAGGGCAAACCTACGATCTCCCATCCACTCATCAAGATTCCTCTTGAAGAGAGTCAATGAGGGACTCTGCCTAACCTGGACTGGGATTTTATTCCAGAGTGAAGGGAGCCTCTGGGTCATGAATCTGTCCCTCCAGCATGCCCTATTTATTTCAGTGCTGAGGTTCAAGTCTCTCGAGCGCGTAGCTCGATGGGATTTGGATTTTCTGAGGTGCAGCATGTCCATTAATTCCGGGTTGGACATGGCTTTATACGTCAAGCACAGATCGCCTCTGAGCAGGCGGTATGCCACTGAGTAGAGCTGGAGTTTCTTTAACTGGGCAGCATATGGCATCTGTTTGAGCACTTTGATCCTCTTGGTGAGGTACTTTTGGCATCATTCCTGTTGCTGCAGGTGTCTGGTAAGGTACATCCCAAAGGGCATTGTACTCAATTATGGGCCTGATGAGGGATGAGTAAAGAGGCACGATGACCTCCCTGATCTAGATGTGAATCCCTTCATGATTATGTGGGCTATATAAAATGTTTTTCTAACCACTTTGGCCACGTGGTTGTCAAATGAGAGATTGCTATCAACTTGGGTCCCCAGGTCCCTAATTACTTCTTCTGTACTTAATGGATTACCACCTATGTGGTAATTTGTGGGCACTTTGTTTTGCCAAAGGGATGACTATACACTTTCTGGCATTTAGCTTGGGGCCATGGCTCTGGCACCAGTTGTCTGTTTCTATGAGGCCCTTTTGGAGGATGCTTGTGTTGGCTGGAGAGTCGATTATGGCACCCAGTTTGCAGTCATCTGTGAACTTAGTCAGTCACAGTCCTTCCGTGTTGGTCTGTACCTCCGAGAAATATATACCGAACAAGAGAGGTCCCAGGACTGAGCCTTGTGGGACACCACTTGTAACTGGTTTGGAGTCTGACATGGCTCCAGCAATTCTAATCATGTGGGTTCTGTCCTTGAGCCAGTTTACAACCCATCTAGTGACATAGGGGTTTATATTTAAGCTGGTGAGCTTATCTATAATGCCCAAGTGGGGTATTGTATCGAAGGCTTTTGTGAGGTCCAGGTAGGCTGTGTGGACCACCTTCCCCTCGTCAATGGCCTTGGTGACTGTTTCAAAGAAATTGACCAGGTTTAAGAGACAGGATCTGCCCTTAACAAAGCCAAACTGGGTAGGATCCAGTGTCTGTAGGTCCCCAATATCTTTATTTATGAGGTCCATGATGATCCTTTCCATAGCTTTGCAGACCAAGCTAGTCAGGCTTATGGGGTGATAGTTTCCAGGATCCATTGAGGCACCACCTTTGTGCAGAGGGACCACTGTTGCTGTACGCCACTCTTTGGGTACATATCCTGTAGTAAGGCTGAGATTGAACAGTAGTTTTATGTTTGGGTTTAGCTCTTCTTGGAGTTCATTTAGGATGCAGCCCGGGACACCGTCTGGTCCCATTGATGCTGTGTTTTTTGCTTTGGAGAGCGGGGCTCTTACCTGAGCATGTGAGATGTCAGGGGGGGGGCAGCACTCTGCTGGGATAGATATTTGCCCTTTTGTTGGGGAGGGGGGGAGAAGTTTGCGCTGAACCTGTCAGCTAGGATCTTGGCAATGTCTGTGGGTTCGGTGTATTTTTTGTCATTTTGGACTAATTCTGAGCATATCTGGGAATTCCCACTCAGGTTCCTAACATAACTAAAGAAAGCCTTGTGATTATCCTTAGTGTCCTGTGCAATGTTTCTCTCAAAGCTGGCCTTAGACAATTTTATGAGTGCCCATAGTTTTTTGCTAATACTGATCAGAGATGCCTTCCCTTTTTGGGATTTTGCTCTATCATGTAGTAGCTTCCTCCTTCTATTGTATAGTTTGTTTATGGCTGGGGTCCACCAGACAGGACGTCTGCATTTGGAGGATTGGGTCTTGGTTTTATTTGGGATTGCATGATCCATGCATTCCTGAAGGTGTTCATAGAATGCGTTTGTAAAGGATTCTGCGGTCTGAGCCGTATTTTCCACAGGCCCGGGGGCTTTGAAGGATTCCACCTTCATTTTGAGGAGTGTGAAATTTGCTTTAGAGAAGTTTTTCACTGTGGTTTTCTGGGCAGGGGGTGGGGTCGGGATGTGAATATCCAGTGAGATTAGTTTATGGTCTGATCTTACCAGTGAGGGATACACTTCTGGTCTGGAGCATAGATACATTTGATATACAAACATTACATACCAGTATACCTTATGAAGATGGTATAGAAATAATACCATTTTGGTTATAAAATGGAAATTTGTAGAATTCAGAATTGAATAATTTCATTCTAAGACTTTTAGAACTATTTTCAAATATGGATGATTGTTTATTACAAAATGAATGTTATCTCAAACTTAAAAGTGCAAATGTAGGTGTCAACATATGCTGACCTCTTCATGGGAAATCTATAGCTGTAATGTATGTAACCACCACAGTAATAGATAAGATCAACATTTACATATGTGGAGGACATTTCTGGATGGCTGGGCATTTGGGGAAGGGAATAAGAGTCAATTAAAAATTATGTACACTATTTAAGTGGTAACCACAGAATATCAGGCTTACAGGAAAGTACTGTCTTAGAACTACAGAATTCTTGAAGTTAACACTAAGGTATTATTTGGAACTGTGGCGACTTTATTATACAAGAGATTTATTAAGTGCATCAAGCTGTCCCCTAACCTTATAAAAATAATTTGCGCAAGTTACAATATGTCAAAAATAAAGAAAATTTGTAGTAGAACAAAAGTTTAAAATGAAGAAATATTACAACTAAATAGGAGGGTTTTGAAAAAAGGGTATAGTAAAACTGTTATGGAGGAAGGTAAGAGAGAACTATGAAAGATGTAAAGAGGAAGGATGCTTTGCATAACAGGGATCCTAATAAATTAGATACTCAAAGACAAGAATAATTTAAGAATCAGTTTATGAAAATGATTTTAAGATAAGGTAAATAATAATTATTGGTATATTTTGAAACAAATATTATTGTTTTTTTTTTATTCCACGCCTTTCTGAAAAATGTAGGTACAGTTTCCATAGAAGAAAACTATTGGTTAAGTAAATTTTAAATTGGTATATGAGACATATGTGGGCAAAGAATAAATATTATGGGACACTAAATATATTTATAGTTACTCACATTAATACTTTAGCATATTTTACTCTATCAGTGTAAAATTTCCCTGGAAAGGTAATAAAGCCAATTAAACGTCTCATGACTCATGTCAAGTAAAGACCTTGTCTTTGAATCCATAAACATTCTCCCTCACTGATTGTTTCTGGTAGTAAACTGTCTGTGGGTGGAGTAACTGCATTCCATTGAAGTGCCTGATTGGCCCTCCCCTCATCTCAGTTGTCTCTCCAGCTACTACAGCTTCATTTCAAGCCAAGGTCACTGCAATGCTACCTGCAGTTAACTTAGATGTATGTTAACAGCAATCCAGCAGTTTGTGTTACTATCTTTATAAATATCAGGACTTGTCTTACCTCCTATCTTGCTGCAGTTTTACAGATTGTTTTCCTGGTACTGAGTCCACAGTAGGCTGACATACTCTGCTCAGTCCTCCCTATGCTCAAGCTTCACTCTGTTCCCCTACCCTACCCTCAATTTCCACCCACCCCACATCATCTACACTTATATCTCACTCACTCCAAGTCCCTTATTCATCCTCCTATCCTGTACCTAACTGCATTATCCAATCACAAACTGTTCTTGTTATACCATCTCTACCAACTTTTGTTCTAAATTCCTCCTCGAATCTCACTATGCTTCCTCCCCTTCAAGACCTACCTATTCTCCACACTATTATCACTGCCCATCACCTCGCCTCACTATAGAGCAAGATTTTTAAATCCCTAAATATGCTGTTTCCCTACTATATCACCTTATTCATCCTCCTCCTCTCATTCCTGATATCCCACCAGTAATAATAATAAATAAGCACACCTCAACCATTACTTCATCCTCACTTATCAACCGTCTTTCTGCTAACTGCTCAAAAATCTCTTCAAGCTTATTTCCAAGAACTTCATTCCACTGTTGTAACCTCAAAATATTAAAAAATGTCAGTCCCAATGCCAAGGTAATACTTCTACCATCTCTACAAAAATGCTATAAAAACAAACCATCTTCCTCCACCATACATCAGTATGGTTACAGTCACCCCAACCAAGGTCCCAATCTCATTCCAAACCAAAGAATACAGCCTAAAAGTTTAAAAATAACCACTTTAAGCATTAGAAGCATATGCAACAAAAAACACAGATGTTCATGCATGGATGACCCAACACAGCCCAGAAATGCTAACAACAACAGATACATGTCTAAAGCCTGCAATAAAAGATGCTGAAATACTACCCCCTGGTTATAATATTATTAGGCTAAACAGAATGCATAAAAAAGCAGGTGGAATAGCTATAATCTTCCCAAATATGTTCATAATAACTCCCTATACAGACACAATCCCAAAATTTAGAAAAGCAGAAATCCTAATTTCATTCCTAAAATTTAATAGAGCCAAGAGCATATGCATTGTGGTGCTATATATTCCATCAGGACAGAACATTCCAATACTTGAAAGCATACTATCCTGGATAGCAGATACAATCACAAATGAAGTTATTCCCCTGAGTGATGTAAACACTGACTGGCATTCTTTATCCACAAATTCAGAAATCAGTAGCATGAACCTCTTTGCATTCACTCAACTTATTAATATACCAACAAGATGCATCAAAAATACAGTAAGTGACCACCTGCCAGCTTATACCCACAGGGTTATTACAGAACTAACAAAGGAACATAAGCTCAAAACTACCTGTAATCTCTCCATTTTCTCCAAGGAGTCTTTCATTGAAGCTCTGAAAGCAGTTAACTGGTCCATCCTAAAAAGACTCCCCTTAAATGATGCAGTTAAATACTTCAGTGCAGCATTTCTAAATATTCTTAACACTTTAGCACCACAGAGTACAAAAAAAGAATTAAAAACAACCATAACCAATGGCTCACCAACCAATGCAACCCTCATATGAAAGACAGAGACAAAGCATGGATTAACTGGCAAAAGAAAAAAAAATGACAAAAATTGCCAACTATTCAGACAACTATGAAACCAAGTCAAGAAACAAGTTAATAAAGAGAAAATGTCTTATTATACTCACCTACAATATAGCCATAAAACCAACCCTAAAAAAATTCTACTCCTGCACATCCTGTCTCATCAACCCAGATGCAAAAAAAGGATCCCAGCCCATACCCAGACGTTCTGCCTCTTCAAACAACTGCTTGTTTCAATACATACCTCACAGAATGCATAGCTAACTTAACACCAAGCTCACCTAACACACCCCCTTCCACACAGTTAACTTCCCCTACCTTAGACCCTAAGCACATTTCCTTCACAAAACTCACCTAACTGCACCCTCTCCAATGCACATACAGACAACTCCACCCACTTTAACTTTCAGTTTCTATAACTCTTATAAAAGATCTTTTACATAAATTAAAACCTGCAGATGCAATAGCATACCCACTCAGCATTCTTATTAATAGAGCAATAACAGAATCCTGTGTCCCTAACTTGTGGAAAATGGTGTTGACATTACAAATTTCCATCCCATAATCATCCTGTCTCTCCTCTCTAAAATCCTTGAAAATGTATACATCAACAATTTCTCCACTTTATCTTATAAAATAAGTTAATCGCCAATATGCAACATGGATTTCAGACAGACCACAGCACCTCCAGTGTGTTACTATCATTTACAGACATTTTCAATAAATCTTGCAACTCTAAAACCTTGTATCTGCAGTATTTCTAGAGCTAACAAAAGCCTTTGACATGGTCTCTCACAGTAAACCACTCTGTCAGTTTTCCACCCTGGGTCTATCGACTCCATCTATTCAATGTTTCTCTAGCTACTTTCCCAACAAGCAACAAGTTGTAAAATGACAAGGATTCATCACTGTATACCTTCCCACTTCCACAGGAGTCCCACAAGGCTCCATCTCGGGCCTCTACTATTCAATATTTTTATCAATAACCTACATTCATCTTCTTGCAAAGGATCCTTGGTTCAATATGCAGATAAGTCTACCCACAATTTCTCATCAAACACCTTAACTCATCTTCAAGAAATCATTGAACAAGTGTCATCTCCATTGAAATCTGGTTTACGACAGGACAATTCCTACTTAACCCCCCCCCCAAAAAAAACTCTTCTTTACTCCAAAAACTTGCATCCCTAGCAAAGCATTTTTCAAAATCTTTTCGGCAAATGCCACTGAAATTAAATTAGCCCATCATACCAAACTATTAGGAGTCATAATAGATGATAATCATAAATTTGACCTCCACATCCAAAGCAATATCAAACAAACCCATCAAAAACTAGGCATGATATACAGAAATAAACATTTTCTGAGCACACCCACAAAAATGTCTCTTACAAAAACTACATTCTGCCCTCACTACTCTATGGAGCACCAATTCTAATAAATTTACAATCATCCATAAAGAACAAACTTGAAAGCTGCTACAACAAAAATTGCCAAGTTTGCTGCTAATTCATCCATCTTTACCCATCACTATAAAGCTCTGCATACTCTTAGTTGTCTGGAATTCCTCCTTCACCTCTCATACATTCAATTTATAACAATACATAAAATCATACACAAACCATTAGCTTGTCCAGCTCTTACACCTTTAGTCAACATATATTTCCCTAAAAGAACTCTTAGATCAAAAGACAAACAAGTTTTCACCATAAAAAACAAATAAATCACCTGGACAAAGCCTATACTTGTAACTTGTACTCAGTAGCAAAAAAAAAAAAAAAAAATGAACTCCTTAACTGTAACCACCAGAACTATTTCTAACCTACCCAATTTAAATGCTCCCTAAAAGAATACATTACAAAATCATGGACCTGCTCCTATGCCAATCCTGGCTGAACTTACTCGCTATAATTCACTCACCCCCTTCAACCTAAATCACACTTTACAACCCTCTTCCAGCCCCCAACTCCACTCCTTTCTTTTGTTTTTCCCATTGCCTTACCTTATCCACTTCACCACTGCAGAGCGTTCCTCTGCCTCCTTCTCTTTCCTCCCTATTCACCTAAACTGTCTGAAGAAACCCTACCCTGCATTCTTCTTATAATCTCCATTTCTCTCCCTCCTCCTTCCTTCTATAACTATAATATGAGCACCATCTCTCATATTAAGGCATCACTCCATTTCTGGTCACTGCCTCTAATCATGTAATCTGTAATATATCTAAATATCTTATTAAAATGTCTCAGGTCTCATTTATCACATACTAATCTATGTAACAAATATGATTATTGAGTTTTTCCTGACATGTTCTCCAAATCATGTTATTGTTTTTCATTGCACTCTGCTTTGAAACATATGTTTTATGTTCTTGTCATTACAACATTTCTTACTCTTATGTTTTTTAGTGTAATATGATACTTTGTTATTTAAGATATCCATACTTCATTTTTGAAAGATTGTGATTGTGGAGCTTTTCTGCCTGGGCCTCTACTGAAAATGGGTACTTTTGAGGCCAGTCAGACTTTCCCGATTAAAAAATGCCAAAATAAATAAATAAATGAATAAATAAATAAATGTAGAAATTATATACATTGCAGAAGAATTTGCTAAACCAAATATTTTATATCAGTAGTCGCAACAACAACTTTTTGAAATCAGGTAGCTCATTACTTGTAATGCTGAATATGTAATATATATGGCAGCGTGCTGTTACAGTGCATTCTATGTAGGACAGGCAGATCAGGTTTGCTAAAGAATTTTACTTCATTATTAGTGAAATAAATTGCAGTATGGGTACAAGTCCATTAGTGAAACATAAGAAATAACATCTTGGTGCATTATTCTCTTTAAATTGAATTGATAAATTAGTGACTGAGAGAATTTACAAGGGACAATGGCAACAGATACTAGATAAGAAAGGAAGGTTTGGATCATCACATTAGGAGCTTTTTATCTTCCAGATCTAAATGAAAGAATGTTCTACCCGCCATAACAGAGTACTGCCTACCCGTGCTAACTCTGCACTTTGCCTTCAGTGCCCAAAGAGTGCAACCTGTGGACCACAAGATCTTCTAATTTGTGTTACTAGCAGACTCCCTGCCTCATCACTGTGACCTCATGAAGAGACCCCACTGACTATAAGTAGTTCACAGGACTTCTTTTCTTTAGAGTTGCCTACTAAGATAAGGATACTGCCCACATCTAAGAAGTGAACTATTATTTAAGGAACAGCCTTACCCATTAAGATATCATCTGGATGATGACATCATAATCATCCATCCTTGATTCAAAAGTAAAATAGGTGAAAAAGCCCTCTCATGTCTAGGACTTTCCATTTAGAACCACCTTCCCAGCAAAGTGAGAACAACATCTTTCACACAATACCATGTAAGCACTATATCAGTGAAAGAGGTGCAGTTGCTTTATAAAAAATGGTTCACATCTCATCAGGTTCATGTGATGATTACACTTTCTTGAAAAATGGGTTCATTTTCTTGATTATGAAGTGTGAAATGAAATGATGTTAATAAGATCTTATGTGTGTGTTTGAATAATATATGTTTGATTTTGAATGATGTTTGTTGAGTTAAAACTCATAAAGCTCATAATGAAACTAGTTTCTATCAGTTTTTGAAGTTGTTGAATAAAATCATTAAGCATATATATATATATATATATATATATATATATATATATATATATATATATATGTAGATGGTGCAGTGGTGCAGCGGTTGCATTATCACCTCACAGCAAGAGGTTCTCCAGTTCAATTCTCGACTAGGGTGCCATCTGTGCGGACCGGCTGCTCCTACATTAGAAAGACATGCATCTGGAATGTTTCTCCCTGGGCCTTCACTGAAAATTAGCTTCATTCCAAGTCAGACGGCTCAAACAGGCTTTTTTAGTGCACAGAAAAGCATTGTAAAAGCCCGCTTAGGCTGAAATCATGGTTTGCTTGAGTCATTTGCAGTCCACCTTGCTTGGAAAAGACTGTTCAAGTTGAAAACATGGACTGCATGAGTTGTATGCAGTCCAAATAAAGTTGATTGTAATTTTTTTACAAGTTCAGGCTATTTTTGTGTTTTATAACATATGTAGACAGCCATGTATCAAGTTCATCCATTCAACTCTTCTACATTGTATATATATATATATATATATATATATATATATATATATATATATATATATATATATGTATGTATATATATATATATATATATATATATATATATATATATACACACACACACACACACACACACACAAACAGAAAAACATGCATTCATACATACATCTCACTATATATGACTGCATGCCTGTACATATTTTTCAAAGGTCTGCAGTCCCATCCAAGATGATATTACCCACATTGTTCCCACTGCATGCCTCACCTAAGTAAACAATTTGTTAGTAATAGCCAGCCTCTTTTATTGTATCATAGTACAAAGAAAATTTAAACTGTTTCAACTCTTCTTTAGTGCAGTACAGATCTTACTGAGGCCAACTGAAATCATATAGTGAAATTCCACATTGTGGTTAACTGAAATCATATAGTAGTAACCACACTGTGGTTAACTGAAATCATATATTGCAATAGTCCTGCATGGGATCAAACACCATATTAAGTAGTTTTTGCATGAACTGAAAGGAAATTTGTTTTATTTAATGTCTGTTGTGGTTAAATTATGTAATGTAGTGCTATGGCAGTGAAGGCCAATTATTCAATCATTCAGTTCTACATTGTCTTGTGTAAAAAAATATATATCACTTTACCTTCTAATAAAGAATCTGCAAAGACCAGTGATTTCTGGTGTCATACAAAGTGCCACTACTCCACTCTATTAATAAAATATAATGTCTATCTTATTGCAGTACACGCACATTAACCAGCTTTGTGTAAGTGACTAAAGAGTACACACACACAAATCCATCTATGGCCAATTTAGCATGTCCAAATCACATATTATATATCTTTGGAATATGGGGAGCACATGTGGACTCTGCACAGAAGGCACCCCAGCTGAACATCGAACCAGAAAACCTCTTGTTGTGAGACAGCAATGCTACCTGCTGCTCCACTGTACCACTTTTCTTAAAAATAATAATAACAAAAAAATCACCACCATACTGTTATTTTTTTCTTAATGGACACCGATTTGTAAACACTAATGAATTTACATGAAATGCAGTCTAGGGCATAACTTAGTATACTTTTGGCTTATGCATACAGCAAACTCTGCTCTGTTAAATAGAAAATATCTGAGCACCAGCATTAAAAATGGGATGATGTTGCCCATGGTATGGAACTCCCCTGGAAGAGATTTCTGGTTTATTTGGAGCTACCTGACACAACTTAGAATCTGTTTTCTTTTGATGAAACAAATACAACAGAAAATATTTTTCCATTGGTTGGAATCTAGTGAATTTTGTTTCTCACATAATAAGCTGCATGGAGAAGTTGGTAACTAAAGTGAATTTAAAAAGTAAATGTTCTAAAATGGAAAGTACAGCTGTAACATTGTAAGTGAGAAATGAAACCTGTTTACACAGCTGACAGAAATTAACAGAATACATTCTCAGCATACAAGTGGTTAGGTATTAGTTATGTCAGTGTTTCCATGTGTAACTGAATGAAACATTCAGCATGTATATTACTAAACTGTTAAAGGAGTATGTGGTGCCCACCACTGCTACCAATATGTGATGGTGACCAATATGTGTCGTCCCCATGCTGGGCCAGTAATCAAGGAGCCTGAATCCTCACCACTAACACTGGAGAGGAATGTGCACTTGGAATACAAATGGATACACTCAGTATTTCCAGATGTAGACCTTTCTGCATCAAATACAATTTCCCTTAAAAGCACACAGGGAACAAATTCAGCCCGGGGTCTGGATGTCTCTATAGCTGTCTCCCTCCAGTTCCCCAATAAGACTCCCTACTGGTACAGCTGTAGGGTTATGTCCTCTGCCAAGTATCCAAGTCAAGTCCTGCAGGGCCCTCTCAGTAAACTTAGTGCTTCTTGTCCCTACCCCAAGTAGCTGACAGACACACTCTTTAAGATTTAATTTTCACACACACTTGTGAAAAGCTGGAGGAGATTACCCGCTCTACTAACTTTGCCCAGACTATAAGGTAGTTATCACTGCCACCAGTCAGTTACTATAAGGCTCTTAAAAGTGTGTCCAATTATACTGTGTAATATCAATAATAATACAAATGGTAGTAGTTCGCCAAGATGGCTATGCCTTCTGGAGTGGCCCATACAGTGTCACCAAATAAATATAAGCACTGTCAAAGGTATTGTACTTTCTACAAGGATCAGCCCCAATAAAAGTGTTAAATATATTTAATAATAAACAATAAAAGAGCATGACAATACCACATATATGTTGACAGTATACAGTTCAACTCACAGGAAATATTGAAAAGAACATTGATGGACAGACTCAGACAAATAAAGAAAAACAATATCTAAACTAAACTTCACCATATTCCTGACTGAATCTTTAAGAATTTTACTGTTCCATCATTAAGTTACTTACTACCAAAAGGCAAGATGCTATTGGTGAGGATCTTTCTAGGCAGTCTTCCCAAACAGAATACTTAATACCCAAATAGAATACTCTGAGATTTCTCTTTGTAATATCTAAAATATAATTTCCAAGAAAGCTGGCAGAATGACCTCATCTGGCCTGCTGACTCTAGGGTCTCACAGTATTCCCCTTTAAAGCTGAGACAGGAATTAGCACAGATGGCCACAGTACGCATCCAAATGTTTATGGTATTTTCTGGGGCCTGCCCTGTTTTCATTGAGCTAATGGACAAACTCTCTTTCACAGACCCAGCTCTCTGGTCCTATTCAGCACTGTGGGTGCCTTTTAACGATTTAACAGCTCATTTACATAAACCCTTATTTTTCTTAAAGTTAACCTCTGCTGTGCCATTATCCTGTATTAAAACATATACATTTAATTCAGCTAACATAATACATGTACATTTCTCTTCATTTCAGCAGGGTGCACTGTTGATACATTTCAACATAAGCGAAGCTCACAAATACATTTTCAGCATAAGCATCTGTACAAAATCAGTTTGATATACAAATGACATACAGTTCTATTACATTTGTAACACAAGCATCTTATATAAATCATCTTGATAATCAAAAGACATATCATAATAAAACTCCAAGTGGCAATACTGGTACTTGCCCATATCATCACAGAGTACTCCACCCAAATGTCAAGTTTTTCTTTCCAAAAAGTGATTTTCCTTCTATGTAATCCAATACTAGTAGTGCCATATACAGGAAGAATACATTTTGATAATTACTCTATTCATTTCCTGCTTGAACTTCTTTATTTCTTTCTGCTTTTTTGTGAAATATTTAATTTTCTTTCAAATTTTTGTCTAATCATTTGTAATATCACAAAGGCTAGAAAGAGTTATGTCTTTGATTCTAACTACAAAAATATTAAAATTGTTCTTAAAAATATGCCCTATCAGACAAACATTACTAACATCACATTACAGATAAATAGTGTAGCCTGCAGCTATAGTTCTGAATAAAAACATGGGTTCCATGCTTAGTTTTCAGATCAAAATGAACAAGAAAACTTGATTCATAGATTATTTTATTATCACAGATTAGTAGTCTTCCCATTTAATCAAATCCTAATAGTGCCACAATGAAAGAAAAACATATTTTTCTTTTGCTCTCTAGATTTTCTGTTAGAATTTGATGTGCATTGTTTTCTATACTGCATTTACTGTAAAAGTGCATGTTATCTTCTTGTGGTGTTTCTTACAGCAGGTTTGTATTATATGCAGTGTTTGGTTGAGGCAAGTCAATGAGTTAGGGGATGTAATGAACATCAAAGACATTAAGTCTAACTGCAGTGAGAAAATGTGAGTGTAAAACAAGTCAGCTCAACATAAGTAACATCTACTAATCACAGTAGTCATATTTCTTCAGACTTGGACATTGAACTTCAGTTACAGTTTGAAAAGAGCTCAGCCATTTTTTCAAGTCTGACATCAAATGTTCCCTAAATGAGAGATGGCCTTTGGTAAAAATCTAAGGAAGAACATTAATGTAAAATTCAGGTTTATGCTGATGATCAAAAGTAGGTAAATACAGAATTGTTGCTAGCTAGTGGGGGAAAGACAGCAACAGCAAATAATTCTCTCAGTACAGGGATGTCTATCTGTCTGCCCAAATAAAATAATATGAGGGATGTGAAAGCCTTGACTAT
>NC_056728.1:174214702-174242202 GCF_019279795.1 Protopterus annectens | reverse complement strand
TGTTTGAGGGCTGTATTCCCTCATTACTGGGTTTGTCCAGGTGTTTTGTGCTAAGAGGTTGGCAGCTATGGTGAGAACTGAATTCATTAAATGATAGCCATTTAAGTTTCAGTCTTCCTCTCTTTCACAAAGCAGCTGATTTGGTGTAGTGGTATGTTGCTCTGACTGTTTTGCACAGGGACCTTGGCAGTAAAATGTATGGTGGTAACACAGCATTTTTCTTTCACAAAGCAGGTGATTTGGCATAGTGGTATGTTGTTCTGACTCTTTTGCACAGAGACCTTGGCAGTAAAATGTATGGTGGTAACACAGCATTTTATTCTAGCAGCTTTCCAAGATTATACAAGCAATGTTTAATGTGTCCCTGGTTTTTGCCCTTTTGATCCACCCCAATAAATTTGGCTTTTTCCAGATTTCTTGTGCTGCAAAGTTGAGATGCAGTTGAGTATTGAGTAGATTTTACAAGGAGCTGAGAGCTGCAGGGGAAGAGAAGTTTAGTGCTGATTATGGTAAGTCAGCTTGCATTGCTAATAGCACAACAGGTTGTGTACTTGCTTTTGATGCAGAAGGTTGTTGATTCTACTCCCATAAGGGGTGAATGCTGCCATACTGAAAGTTAAGATACTAACTATGAGCCTGTTATCAGTTTGCCATCCATTTCCTATTGCAATATTACTAGCTTATTTTTAATGTAATTTAGGCAATTTATTCCTCAGGGACATCAGACACTTTATTTTTCAATGAAACCATGAAATATAAAGGTGATTGCTAGCAGCAACCTCTTCATTACAGATTTATTTAACGTGGAATTATTTAGATGACTTTTTTACTACTTCAGAGATTGTGCATATTTACTGATAATGGTGGACTGTAGAATTGTGCATATTTACTGATAATAGTGGACTGTAGAAGTTTGAGTAGACTTTTATGATGGAAATGTCCTGAATTGGGCAGTTTTGTCATTGGTGCATGCGTTTTGTTACATTGTTTACTGGAAAAATGTTCAAAGAATAGGAAGGTGTATCAAAGAGCACATGTATGTTTCATATGTAAGGGGCCTATGATTTGAAAACAGCCCAGAATTAATCTTTATCTGCCATGGGTAAAATGCATTTTCTTTGAATGTGGGTTTCAATGTTGTTTCAATGAATGTGAGTTTCAATGGCAGAGAAGTTTTAATGCAAAGTTTGTTTAGCAGATGTCTTAGTGTTTGTGCTGTAAAATGCAAAATAAAACTTTCAAATGATGTTCAAATCATCATATAAGTAAATCAGTATGCACATTAGTGTTTATGGTAAATGGAGTGAAATAGCCAAGTAATGGATCATTGGAATGGCTGCAGGGGAGGCTCCATTTGACCATGGTTTTGTGAGGGGGAAGGGCGGCAAACTTAGGCAGCCCCAGCTGAACCATACCTCCCAACTGTCCAGATTTTCAAAGAATGAATAGATTTTTTGCTTCTTATTTTTGGTTTGTTCCTCATAAAATTTGTGGTTTTCTGGCAAATCATTTAGGAATTAAGTCACTAAATAATGACACACTTGAGTTTCAGACTTCATAACCTTCAGAAAAATGCATGCTAAAGTAAGACCTGTTCTATCAACTGTCTCAGTTTATACAAGAGCAATTTTTAGTACTGTTTATATGTTCCCCTAGTATATTTGGCCTTGTCCAAATTTATTGCATTAACAGGTTGAGAGGTACATGCAAATAAATTGCTTTATAGAGAATTAGGCATAGCCAAACCTCTCAACTGTCCCTGATTTTGGCTCAAAGTGTTGCTGTTCCCCTAATGATCTCTCCGCAAAATAGCAATTTTGGAAGAAAACACGGAGGGTTTATAATTAAGAAATAACTGTAATAATCAGTTAGATTACTTTTATTTCAGAAATGCATGTAGATTATTTTATTTTGTCAGCTGCTCAAGTTAGCAGTACTAATATTAAAGTATCCCTTCTTTGACAGGTTCCCAGCTGTATTGTGTTGCTATTTTATATTTTTACATCACATTTTTGGTCCATTTTTCATAAAATTGTGTTTTTTTGGCAAATTAGTGACAAATCATTAAAAAATGAAGTTAGAAAATAATGACAGACATTTGAGTTTCAGATTTCATACCATTCAGAAAATTCATACTAATGCAAGGCCTCTATTATCTTTCTAAGTTTATAAGAGCAATATTTTAAAAATTGTCCTTATTTTTGGGCCTTTGTCCCATTTCTTTGTATGGCTTTGTCCAGATTTCTTGCTCTGAGGTTGAGAGGTATGACAAATGTGTCAGGGCCATCACAAGTCAGCCAGAGACATTTCAAACTGTGACATACTTGTTGCACCCCACTCCCCCATGTAGTGACTCTGGATGTGTCGAAGCAAGGCAAGGAGTAGTTATGCAGTGTAAATGTGCAGAGTATCCCCCCTATCCAAGGTAGACACAAGTACTAGAGTGGCTTTTCATCTGTCCTTGATTTTTACAGAATGGTCTGGTTTCTGTCATATTTTTTGTACTGTTGATTTATGCTTATTACTCAAAGTGCCTGTTGCTCTGTGTTTAAGTAGCATTACTTTAATGACCATTAGGTAAGGTTGGCTGAGATTGCAAGATGCAAGTAAGCTTTAATAAGTATCCTGTTAAAGAATTGCCGACATTAAAAACCTTTCTGTTGCCATGTAGAGAATACTTAACTAGATAATGTATAAGCCTTGGGTATTGAAATGCATGTGCCAGTATTTGTAATAAAGGACAGGATTACATTATTTTAAGAGTCTCATTACACTTGAAGACTTCCAGTCATCTCTGCAGGTTTTACCCGTAAACAGAATGCCAATCGTGTGGTCCATAATCCATAATCTGTACAGTAATCCTTTTAGTGTGGTCCATAATCTATACAGTAATCCTTTTAAGCAATGTATCTTGAGCTTATTTCTTGTTTGCTTTTCATTTTTGACTTTGATCATGTTTTCCCCATGAAACAAGTAGATGGCTGAATATAAATTATAATTAGAAACTGCAGTGTAGAAGTGGTTTTGAGTTGAGTGCTGCTTGTTTTCTTATACTTGATGTTGATTGGCATTCCATTAATGTATTTAAAAAAAAGTAATTTATTTTTTCATGCCTCACAACCTTTTTTGTTTCCATCTAGATATTAAGCTGTCATGCAGCCAATGCATTGAAATATTTGTATTCTTCTACACTTCATTTTGTCTTGATTGGACTCTCATAATGACAGTTTGGCACCCAGGGCAGTATATTTAGTTTTTGTGGTTTTGAGCATAGCTCCTCCCCTTTCTAGTTGACCTCACCCCTTCCCATTGACCCTACCCATTCAGCTGTCTCCTGCAGCCCCCCTTTGATTTGAAGTCACCAGCCGCCACTGGTGAGCAGTTGGACAAAGACTGAATGAGACTTTCATAAAGTCACCAGTGTCCAAAGAACTGGACAAAAATGAGTTTAGTAATATTTGAAGAGGTAGAATTCACCTCTTGGGGCTAAGCTGGTTTATGTTACTTTCATATTTCTGTGCCTGACCTTGATATGGTCCCTTTAGTATCACTACACCTTTAGATTTTTGTATGTTGCCTGGTAAAGTGCTCTATGACAGTACTGTGAGGGTTACCAAGCAACCCCTATACTAAAAATGCAGCATCAGTAGCAACAAAAATCATAAAACATTTGGGGCAGGATTCACGAAATTATGAACATCTGGACTTAACCAATATTTTTCTTTGAAAATCTCAGTTCATTGCTTTGCTTTAATCTTGGCTCTTTCTTCAAAGGATTGTTTACTGAGCTGTCATTATCAGAAAAGTGTTAGCTGGATGTCTGCATACGTATGTGCACTAAAGGTTTATTGTGTTATTGCATACTTTCTTGGATTTGAGAGGATCTGATCTAAGTAGTCTATGATTATTTATATTCTATGAAATCCATTTTATAGGCAGACTTGTCAAGTTATTCAGTAACTGTGTTTGGAAAATGTCAGCACAGTATTATAAAGTAGGTCTTCAGTGTCATTTTATAACTTTATGTCTGAAGCAATGTATAGCTTCCCAACTAATGATTTTCCAGAAAACTATTCACCTCTAAGAAAGCAACATAGTTTTACAACTAAATGGCAAAAGTCTCTAGTAACTTCATTAAATAATGATATTGTAAAGAGGCATAGCCAAATTGTTCTCTGAAAGCTGTCTTCCAAAGTTACTTTTCAGGCTGGAATATTCAAAGGAAGGGATTGCTTGTCATCTGTGCAATCCACAGCTAGTCTATATTATACATATACTCACAAAGCAGGGTCATTTGACTGACAGACACTTAGCCAGTTATTACTTTACTTATTAATGTCTGCTCATCCTTATATAGTGTTTACTTTTTATTTTCATACCCTATACCAGCCTCCACCCTTTGACAAATAGTAGTTAAATCGTTATGTGCAGGCCTGGGAGGTGTCATGACACGTTGTTTTCCCAGATGCATCACCATCTTGTTGCCCTTGGTTGATACAGAGTAGCTTATAACAACAGACCAAACTCTGTTTCTATGGGTTATGTGCCTGGCCAGAGAGGTCTGCAACCCTCAGCACAGTAAAATAGGCATTCCAAACTGCCTTCCTACTCCACCCTCCTTTATAGCTGCTTTCAAACTTCCAAGCATGTATTCAAACCTGAGTTACCAGTGGAGTCAGCGGAGTTTCTGCCTAGCTCAGCCTGAAGAAATTGTTTCTCAGTTTGACAAGATTTTTTTTGCTTTTTTGTGTTCTTTTGAAGACATGATATTAATTAAAATACTGTTTAGGGATTAGAATTCTTTTAAATGTCATTGCTTACCTTGAAGGTGGTTCGGTCATACAATAATTAGTGCAGGTTTTCTTGAATGTGGACATTTGCACTAAATAAATCCATGTAGTGTGTCAGACTTTCAGCCAAAGACAGCTGTGTTGGAGCAAAAGACCTGCTGAAGATATTGTTATAAAGAAAAAGGCGTCCTTAATTCTTAACGCTGAGGAAGGCTATCGGGTCAGTATTATTCCTGTGGTGTTCCAGTTCATTAACGTTTTGTTTATGTCTTGATATCTTTACTTTTATTTCTTCTGTTACCTGATTGCCCAAGGATAATGATTTATCTAAACATGAAATTGCTTAGGTTTTCACATTTATCATTATGTATAACAATTGAGTGATGAAAGACTTAATATTTTTGAGTATCCCTGAACTGCACAGGTTCAGTTACTGAAACTGGTGTGAATAGCGTATATAATTTTCAGGCCTTACCTCAGTTCCATGCTTGATGTCTAATAAAAAGTGCTAAGATGGCCTTTTCAGTTTTATTCTGTACTACTGCTATTTTTTATAATACTGAACCATTCTTTGAGTTGAGCAAAGAGACAGGAAACATACTGTTTTCATAGCATTCTTGATTAAGTCATTAAATTTGAAAGTAATTACTAGTCTTTGTAATTTTTTATGAGACAATGACAGCTTCGGAGAGATTGAGTTATGTTTATAATGTTAAAGTCATACAAATGTTACTGCTTCTTAGTACAACAGAAAAAGGGGCATTTGGTATTTTAGAGAGTTCTAAGGTGTATCTGAAAAGTCCAAAAATGTTTTTTTTTTCCTTAATTCTATGTCTAGTTTACTCCATTATATAAGAATTATAAATACTAATTTGTTCCTTAAGACAACCATCAGTTTGATCCTTTTGTCCTGCCACATTTGCTTCTGTTTAGGAAACACTTAGCTTTTGAAAAAGATATATGGTGCTTTTGCCACCTTAAGTATTTACCTTCTAGAAGAGCTATAAATATTACCATCCTGTATGTCATTTTAATTTATTTTATGCATTATATTGATCTGCTTGCTTTATTTTTAGGTTCAGGTATTCAGAAAGACCCCCAGTACTCGCAGTTAGGGCTACAGTAAAACACCCTGTTTCCACAATACATAGCATTGTGATTCAGAGACTCATTAGCAATGAATGTGGCTGAATCTCCATTAACTGCTTCAAGTGCAGAGCAGCACCTTACTGTGGCAGTTAACACTGGCAGCCCATGTATCATGTTTCACACATAATCCCCTTATTCAATCTATCACACACACAGTACCCACATTCAAGCACAAACATACACACGCACACACACACACACACACACACACACACACACACACACACACACACACACACACACACACACACACACGCACACACGCACACATACACACTCAACCCTTTTCAGAGTTGACGGTATATTGCAGAAGTTTCCCCTTATGTTTTCAGTGCCCTTGTACATCACTGATGATTGCAGTTAGTCATTACTGTCAGTTTTAGCCTTCATATCCTTCAGTAAATGCATACTAATGCAAAGGTTGTCATTTTAGGAACTTTCTAAGTTTATAAGGGCAATATGGAACATCCCTCCCTGATTCTGTGTCTTTGTCCCTCCCCCAATTAGTTTCATTTTTGTTTAGATTTCTTGTGCTATGAGGTTGAAAGGTAGATTTATATGTAGCTTGTCCCTCTCCCTCTAACTCACAAACTGTTGCAGGCCTTTAATTTAGCCTGAGATCTTCATTATATTACAAATAAACCCTTGTCACGCTAACATATCAGTTAGAATTGTAGGTTAATGCTTGTGTTTATAGGTTCATAGGTGCTACTAGGCAATCAGCCCAAAAGCTATTTTAAACTTAAACTAAGCTTATCGCAAGTTTGCCAAAATATTGCTGATGTGTGTAAATACCCCACAAAGTTTTACAGTTATAATATAATCTTGTACGCCACAAGCATTCACTGACTGTTATTGTCTATTAGGAACATAGGTGCTAAACCAGGAGCAAATTTGTGATTTCCCATCCATTGGCCAAGTTTGAATAGGGTTAGGGATGAGTTTTGCTTCAAATAGATAAGAAGTCTGTTCCAGAGACACATAGCTGTCCGTCCAGCATGTCCTGTTTATGTTGTAGACAAGGCTTAGGTCCTTAGATCAATTATTTCTTATGGTACTTGCTTTGTGGATGTGAAACAAATCTAACAGTGTGGAACCAGAGGATGCCTTGCAGAATAGACATAGATCATTGTGCGACGCTCTGTAGAAGATTGAGTATATGGTAGGACTTCGAGGCAGTCTGAATAGAACTTTTTGTTTACTCCCTTTATTCTTTGTATGAGTGATTTCTTTTGTCTCTCAGCTGTTGCAAGTGTCTGGTCAGGCACCTGCTGAAGGGTGCGAAGTACTTGATGTTTAGTCTGATGAGAGCTGAGAACAGACCAGTTGACTTAATGGTTGAGGTCTTCCCCTCACATGACAAGGTACAAAGTTCGATCGTGAGCTCTGGTAAATATGTGTAGGGAGTTTGCATGTTCTCCCTGTGTCTTTATGGGATTCATGTCACCTTCCAAAACATATTGAGAATTTCCATTTCAAACTCAGTCAAGAATGCAGTTATGGGCAGCAGCACAGACTCTAGATGATACCCTATAGGGGAAGATATATATAGACCAACCAGTTTGGACATCTACTGTGGTGTATATACCCTCAAGATAGCAGAATATGGATCACAGACTGCATGTCATGGCAGGGCTCGCTACTAGATGGCATAAGATATGGCTCTATGTGATTTGGTCTTGTTGACTAATGTCACCAGATGGGAATGGGTACTTCTGGTGATAAATGATTTGAGGACCTACCTTACATCAAGGACCCATGGTAAAAAGGGTTTATGGACCGCAGTTGGTCAGTGTGTGTCCACCATAATGCCAAGAAGTCTAGGGTCAACAAACTACTGGCCAATCAGTGTCCAGCTTCTCAGCTTGGTTTACCTGGGATAGCTCTGTTGAGCATAAAATTGGATGTAAAACCAATAAACCTTCCAAACATGAGCTAAGAATTGCTACACTCACTGTAGGTTCACTGACAGGATTGAGCTTTGAAGTAGATTACATGATGCTAAGGAGGAAGCTGGACATCCTATGTATCCAGGAGATAAGGTGGAAGGGCAGTTCAGCAAAGCCACTTTTCTTCAGATACATAATCTGCTACTCAGGAGGATGACTGGCTAGAAATGGTGTGGGAATTTTAGTGAGGGAGAGACTACAGAAAATAATGAGGGATGTTATCAGAATTGGTGAGAGACTCATGGCAATCAAATTCCAGGGTAAGGATAGGGCAGTATTCATGATCTTAGCCTATGCCTCATAGTAGGGTTGTGATAGTGAGGAAAAGAGTGTGTTCAGACAACAGTTACAGCACCTACTAGGTAAAGCAGAACAACATAAAAAGGTGTTGATAATGGGTGACCTGAATGCACATATTGGGACAGACAGAACAGGTTACAAGGACTGTCTGAGTCCACATGGGTGCAGCAAGAAAAATAGAGGACAGGCCATTCTAGACTTCTAAGAAATTAAGGTTGAAACTTGATAAAGCTGAAAGTGTAGCCAAATGCACAAATCCAATAAATACAACTCCAGACAAATGCCAGATACTTTAATAAAACAAAGCTTTGTTGTTTTATTAATGTTTCTGGCATTTGTCTGGAGTTGTATTTATTGCATTCTAGACTTCTGCCAGGCAAATGTCTTGATGGTTCAACAAGAGAATTAATCACAAGATTGCATACAAGATGAGCCAACATGCAACTCAGGCAGATTTCCTCTAGTAAGGAAAGAGCACTGGTGTAGAATCAGTGATTCCAAAGTCATCACCAGTGAAGCAGTGGCCCAAAGCGTAAACCACTGGTCACCACAAGCAGCTGCAAACCGTAGTCAGAGAAAGCTCTAATGTCAAGAGGGACCAAGCTGAAGACACAGAAGTTCATTGGAGAGAAAGCACGACAGTTCAGGAATTACTCAGGGCACTGTAGCACTATCACCTCAAGAAGAAGAGAAAATAGGTGGAGTTTAAGAAGAATGGCAGTGCCTCAAAACAGCATGTGTGAGGAACACAGGACAGATATGTGGCCAAGACAGGGAACGCTAATGGTGGAATGCAAAAGTCCAGGACGTCATCAAAGGAAAGAAGGAGTACAGGGACAAGTGTGAGATAGAAAAGATGGACCAAGCTAAGAAGGAATACTGGCTGGCTAACAAAGAGGCTAAGAGAGGCATTGCAATAGCAAAGAACAGGACACCAGAGGCACACTACCAGCTTCTGGGAAGTGACTCAATAAATGGCATAAAACTCTTATCAGGTTGCAAGGCAAAGACAGAAAGATAAAGAAGTTAGTCAGACATCCTTTGCAAGGGATACCTGCAACAAACTGCTCACCAGTCCACAGAACATCAATGGCAGATGGAAGGAAGCTGTATTGTCCCAGACACAGCCAACACTGAAAGGTGAGAAGAAGCTTGTTATGTCCCCTCTCTGGGCTAGTAATCAAGGAGTCTGAATCCTCACCATTGACACTGGAGAGGGATGTTCACTTGCAATACAAATGGATGCACTCAGTATTTCCAGATGCAGACCTCTCTGCATCAAGCACAATTTCCCTTAAGAGCACCCAAGGAACATGCCCGTACTGAGGCCTGGTTCCTCCTTATACATGTCCAGATCCCCAGTAAGACTCCCCAGTGGTACAGTGGTAGGGTTAGATCCTAAGCCGAGTGCCAAGCCAAGTCCTCCAGCACCCTCTCTGTCAAACCAGTGCTTCATGCCCCTGCCCCAAGTAACTGACACACACAGTCTTTGAGATTTAATTTTCACACATGCACACACATGCAACACGCACACACACACACACACACACACACACACACACACACACACACACACACACACACACACACACACACACACACACACACACACACCTGGGAAAGGCTAGCATAGATTATCCACTCTACCAACTTTGCCCAGACTGCAAGGTAGTTTCACTGACACCAGTCAGTTACTATAAGGCTCTTAAAAGGGCACCCAATTATACTGAGTGAAGTTAATATTAATACAAATACATATTAATACAAATGGTAACGTTGACCAAACAGCCAGGCTTTTATGAGAGGCCAGAGTTATCACCAAATACATATATGCAGGTACTCTCAAACTTAAATATTTTCTAAAAGGAGCAGCCACAATGAGAAGTTTAAATATATTTAATAGTGAATAATAAAAGAACATGAAAATACTAAATATTTATTTACAATAAACACCAGAGTTACAGTCACAGTGAATATTATAAATAACACTGATGGAAAGTTTCATACAGTTATAGAAAAGCAGTATTTAGCTAGTCTCACTAGCTATTCTTGGTTGACTAAAAGATGGGTGAGTGGTTATTGCTTTTCAGATCCAAGAGAGAATACAGAATGCTGCTGAGACTTCAGCCTCCTCTGATATTAAAACATTATTTCTGTACAGAATGACATCACATACATCTGTTTCCCGCACTTTCCCCCATCATTAGAAGCTACCAGGGTTTAGCACCTAAGTGTTACAATACACACAGGTAGAGCTTTGTTCAGATGTGGTGCAGCTGCTGGAAGTCATAAAACAATAAAACCATTTCACTCTTCCTGAAGGAACTGCATCCTATTCTCTAGCACAAACATTGCATCTCTGGCACCCTTCAAAACTGTGGTATAACATCTGTATAGCTTAACCCATAAAGTAATTTAATTTCAAGAATATTTTGCAAAGTTAGGCGGATTAAGATTAATCTCTTCCCGTCCAGTATATATTGTTAATGTATGCACTTAATTCAGTTACAATAATACATGCACATTTCCTTCCCTTCCAGCAGGGCTCACAGTTGATACATTTCAATACAAGCAAACCTCTCAAAAACATTTTCAGCACAAGCATCTGTAGAAATCAATTTGATATACAAATGGCATATAATTATTTACAAAATTCCAGCTAGCTGTGCTGACATATGTTACAAATCAACTGCCCTATTTCTCCTGGCACAGCTGGCAGTACCTCCTAGCATCACAGAGCTCACCATAGAAGATGTAAGAACAATACTAAGGAAAATAAAGTCAAGGAAAGCAGCAGGCTCAGATGAGGTCACAACATATATGGTAAAGATACTGCATAAGATAGGGGAGAAATGGCTCCTGTGGGTACTTATAGTATGGAGAGAAAGGCATATCCCAGATTACTGGAGAATAAGCAGACTAGTGCCAGTGTTCAAGAAAATGGGGACATTCACAACTGTGGGCAGTATAGAGGTATCAAACTCCTATCACGCTGCATGAAAGTTCTGGATAGGGTGACTGATAAATGAATAAGTAGAGTAGTGCAAAGCAAAATTGGAGATGAGAAGTTCAGACTCAGATCAGGATGCAGCTCAATTGACCTGATGTTTGCAGTGAGATGGATACTTGAGAAGAAGTTAAAAGTGAGGAAAGACTCCAAAAGGGCTTCCCTAGAGTTGGAAAAATTATATGATAATGTCCTAGCAAAGCTGATTTGGGCACTCCTGTAGTGGTTCAAAGTCCCAGAAACATTGGTAGAATTAGTGCAAGCTAGGTACAAGTACCCAGTGACTGAAGTACAGACAGTGCTTGGTCTCCCAGAGGGGTTCCCAGTGGGAGTGGGTGGGCATCAGGGTTCAGCTCTGAGCCCACTGCTGTTCTTACTGGTGATAGACTACATTAGCCAACAGGTTAGAGCAGACAGATCAACAAAGTTGCTGTATGGAGATAATGTGGCATTACAGGCAGACACTGGGCAAGAACTTCAGCAAAGGATAGGGGAATGGAATGCAAGACTGAAGGCACATGGGCTAAAACTGAGTACAGATAATTGCTGGGGCAGCAAATGGGGGAAATCAGAAGAAGCTGAGAATTGAGGTAGAAGGGAAAATACTTGAACATGTTAACAGTGTTGAGTATCTGGGAGGGGTGTTTGAGGAGAAGGGAAGTCTGAATGAGGAGGTCAAAGGTAGATTCAGAGGGACTGCATCCAATTGGCATAGATAATCAAGTGTAGTATATGACAGAAGAATGCCAAAGAAACTGAAAAGTATGGTACAGAAGCCTGGGCAGTAAAGGCAGCACAATTGAGAAAGCTAGAGGTGATAAACATTAAGTGCCTATGATGGGTGGCAAGATGCACAGTGGGACAGACAAAGAAATGGTGACATAAAAGCAGAAGCCAAAGTAGCAATTGCAGAACAGGTCACAGAGAACACATTACAGTGCTTCTGACACATGTGCAGAAAAAGAGAAGACAATCTGGTGAAGAATCTGCTTTCACCTGGAGCAATCTATTACTCAAAAGATGAAAATGAGTATTTTATTGCACTTGTCTTGTTAATTGTGACTGTATTTTAGCAATTTCTTAAGTTATTTTCTGCTTTTTCCTGCATTTAACATAAAATGTGCTGTATACTGCTGTTTAAGTAATTAATTGCAGTGTATTACAGTGTATCCAAAAGTTCTAGGGCTGTTGTAGCTAGTTTGTGTGGTTTTCTTACACTTGGTCTCCAAACCAGCCATTCTACATTAAGAAGGTATTTTTTTGTATTCATGTGGAAGAAGTGCGCAGATTTAACCTATATGAGTGGGGGATTGCCAGTGGAAGGCTTATTGTTTGCTTTTCTGGTTGGTAGTTAGCTTAAAACTTGTTTCTCTTTGCTAAGTTTTAAGCCCATGTTTGCTTGGGCTTTGGCATAATTACTCAGAGCTGCTTGTCGTTTGGTGAATTCGCTTGAGATTGCTGAGAATTTGCTTTCACCTGAAGCAATCCATTACTCAAAAGACAAAAATAAGTATTGTGTTGCATTTCTCTTGTTAATTGTGACTTATTTTAGCAGTTTCTTAAGTTATTTGCTGCTTTTTTTTGCTGCAATTTACATTAAAAAAATATATATACTGTCTAAGGCAACTTTATGTATTACATTGTATCCAGAGTTGGATCCAGCACTAAGTGACCAAAGCAGTTGCCTAGGGTCCATTAACTCGGTGGGGGCCTGTTGGCTGGCAGGGAGGGGCCTGCTAGCTGGGAGATTCATTTTTTATCAAACTTAAGAACAGTCTTTGCATATGGTTGCACACACCTGTTGCATCTGTGCGTGATAATCACACAGACCTGTTGTTTACGTCTTCCTGTGTATGAAATTTGAATACAAGTAAGCATCCCTGTGCTGCAGACCACAGATGGATAAGTAGGAGGTGTGTGTGCTGCAATCCATGGACAGACAAGCACAAGTAAGTGGTAAGTGGTGTGTGTGTGTGTGTGTGTGTGTGTGTGTGTGTGTGTGTGTGTGTGTGTGTGTGTGTGTGTACACATGTGCATTTATGTAATTACCCTAGTTAGGGATAGCAGGTGATAGCAATAATTTAGTCACGCTCAAACTCTATACCTTAGTTACAGGAAACAAGATCCTGAATCCTGTACCCCAACTACTAAGCTACTGAAAAAAAACATAAGTTTTAAAGTGCATTTTCATGGAATTGAGTTCCAGGTGCATTTTGCAAGAAACTGAGTTTCATGTGCATATTTCAAGGAATTGAGTTTCAGTTGCATTTTTCAAGGAACTGAGTTTCAAGTGCATTTTCAAGGAATTGTGAGCTTCAAGGAAAGAGAAGTTTACTGCTGCTCATGCTAAGTCTGTTTACAATGTGCAACACTTTTGTTTAGCAAATGGTATTGTATTTGTGGTATAGAATTTTAAAGCAGTGTTAGTAGCACAACAGGTTGCAAACTTGTGTTCTGATGCAGAAGGCTGTCGGTTGTACTCTCACAGCATGTAGATGGACTGGTGATACTGTGTTGTACTTTAAGGCCGGTAGGGTACTGCAGTCCTGACTATGTCCTTCTTTGGATGAGATGCCTAGTAACTATGAACTTGTTATCACTTTGACATCCATTCCCTATTGCAATATTACCAGCTTACCATTATTTTAATGTAACATAGACAATTTATTCTTCAAGGGCAGCAGACACTGAATTTGTAGATGAAACACTGACATACAAAGTTGTTTGCTAGCAGCAATCTCTTCATTAGTACAGATCTCATTAATGTGAAATTATTCACGAGTTTTACTTCTGCTGAGATTGTGCATATTGACTCATACTGCATATTGACTCATACTGGTGCACTGTAATGACAGAAATGTGAGTGGCCTTTGATGGTTGAAATGTTCTGAATTGGGCAGTTTTGTATGTTTTGTTTCATTGCTTACTGGAAAAATGTTCAAACCTACAAATTTAAAACACTTTGAAGTAAGTGGGGTTGCATTATCCAAGCAGTATATCATTTAATACAGTCAGGAAGGTGAATCAAAGAACTCATGCATGTTTCTGTGATCCTAAAATTTGTGCCTATAATTTGAAAACAGCGCAAAGGTAAACTTTATCCACCACTGGTCAGATGTATTTTTTTTAATGTGAATTTCAATGCCATTTCAATGAATGTGAGTTTCAAGGGCTGAGAAGTTTTAATGCTAAATCTGTTTTTGTTGTGAAACTCTTGCTTTGTTTCGCAAATATCTGTCAGATTTTGTGCTATAAAATTTGAAATAAAAGTTTTAAATTAAATCAAAATATCTGTAATTATTGCAGAAGGTAAGCAGAAAACAGTATGCACACTGAGAGTTTTGAATAGTGTTTATGGTAACTGGGGAGACATAGCCAAGTAATGAAACACTGGAATAGCTGAGTGTGGGGGGGGGGTGGTATAGTGGCTGTGTATTCCACTGCCTAGGGTCTCTATTCAACCATGATCTGGTTCTGATTGTATCTGATAGTTCTAGGGGTGTTATAGCTAGTTTATGAGAGGTTCTCTTACAGTTGGTCTCTAAACTAGCCTTTTTTTGTGCTGATCTGACATATCTGTGTTGGGAATTGTTGATAAAAGGCATATTATGTGCTTTCCTGATTGGTAGTTAGCTTTAAAATTGTTCTTTTTTGCTCATTTTTAAGCCTTATGTTTGCCCACACTTTGGCATAATTACTAAGCTGTTAGTCCATTGGTGACTTTGCTTGAAAGTGCCGAGAGCCTGCTTTCACAGGAGCAATCCATTACTTAAAATATGAAAGTAAGCATTTTGCTGCACTTCTATTCTTAACTGTGACTGTATTTTAGCAGTTGCTTAAGTTATTTGCTGTTTTTTTGCTGCACCTTGCATACAAAAATGTACTGTCTACTGCTTCTTTAAGTAATAAATTGCACTGTATTACATTGTATATGATAGTTCTAGGGCTGTTGGAGCTAGTTTGCATGGTCTTTTTATACTTGGACTCCAAACCAGCCATTCTACATTAAGAAGTTTTTTTTCCTGCACTCTTGTGGCAGAAGTGTGCTGATCTGACCTATCTGAGTTGGAGATTGCTGGTGGAAGGCTTATTGTGTGTTTTCCTGATTGGTAATTAGCTTAAAACTTGTTCCTCTTTGCTCATTTTTAAGCCTCACTTTGGGTGACCACTGTGGTGCAGCAGTTAGCATTGTCACCTCACAGCAAGAGGTTCTTCCATTCTATTCTCGGCTGAGGTGCCTTCTGTGTGGAGTCTGCATGTCTTCCCTGTGGTCACGTGGATTTCCTCCTAGTGCTCCGGTTTCCTCCCACACTCCAAAGAGATGTATCAGATGGATTGGACACTCTAAATTGACCCCTAGGAGGGAGAGTGTATGTGAATGAGTAGTACGGATGAACTACCATGGCAGGGCTAGCCACCAGGCAGTGTAAACCTTGGCTTGAGATGATTGTCACTGTTGAAGTAACACCCCAACCCCATGTGCAAAAATGGGAAAAGGTGTTGAGGATGGATGGATGGTTGGTGGTTAGCAGTGCCCTGTATATATGCAAACACCTTGATAGTGAAATTCCCCTAGAATAAATATCTCTTAACACTATACCCAGCCTCTTGCTGCTCTAGGAGCAAACAAGTTGCGTGCCATGCAGACAATCCAGTCTAATTCAACCCAATCCCTTCTCTGACTAAATCCACAGTTAAGGATCATGGATGCACAGTTTCCTAACATCGCTATGGCCATCCTGGTGGACATGGGCATCTTGAGGCAATGTAGAAATTGTCTCATGTATACTGACAAACACTTACTCCTGAAACAAACAAATAGTGTGTGTGAGAATTGTAGTTGCACTATGAAAATGGAGTCTAGACTCTCATATACCAACTTATAAAATTCTAAACAGGTTGTCAGCATGCACACTTCACCTCCAACAACAAATAAGGATACAAAACATAAACTCAAATTTGTGGACGTACTCACTAATAACTTACCAAAACCTCAGAGACCTCCCAAACACTTCCTCCAGAAACCACATATTCACACAACAAAGTTTACAACAACAACAATAAGAAGTAAAAATACATACAACAGTGTCTCAGAAAACAAGCCCATAAGGCAAAACACCACAAAACCTAACACACTGGCCATAGTGAGACACACAGATGTGCCTCTCACCAGGTTGGATAAGGATAGGGTTATGGCAAGCTGCCTTTCAGGTGCCAGGAATCAACAGATCACACAAGCAAGCAGGTCACTCACTCACAGATACCAGTATGACTCTGTCATAGTACATGTTGTTGTAAATGACCTGAGACATACCTCTCTGGACTATATGAAGAAAGACATGATTGAGCTCTTAGATTATGTGACACAGGTGGTTCTGAGCCATGCCTTGAGCAGCATTCTGCCTTTACCAAGGATGCTGCCACAATACAAACAAAAAATGATTGACTTTAACAATTGGCTTAACTTTTGAGGCATTGACCACCCCTATAGTGTCCTTTTTAGGCAGTGTCAGAGTAACCAACCTCCCGATGTAACAAAATCTTCTCTTGATAAGCTCAAGGTACTGATGCTAAATTCCAGGAGTCTAAACAAGAAATTGCACTCCCTATAAGCACTACTCACCCTGGAAAATGCTGATGTCTGTATAGTCACTGAGACATGGTTCAAAACTATGGAAAGCACCCCAGCTGTACAAGGATGCAAGATCTTTGATACATTCAAAAGACCACCTGAGCAAGAATGAACCAATAGATGCGGTGTATCCATCCTCATAAAGGATAAGTACACCTCAAGACTGGTCAAGCAGAATGACTCTGACAAACTACAACATGTTCAACCATAGGCAAAATTCCCACCACATTATCGCCAGCTATAGGTCCCCCACCACAAATGAAGAGAGAAATACCGAATACCTAAACCTATTAGAATCACTCACCATGCAGACCAATACCTTCCTCATGGGTGATTTTTAACTATCCTACCATTGATTGGGGAACATACACAACCACTAACATACAGGCTCAGAGGTTCTGGGTCTTTGTCAATGCAAATGCTTTAGAACAGCTGGTCAGCACACCCACTAGGGGCTCTAATATTCTAGATATAGTACTTGCCAACATGGAGGAGTGCTGCAGCCCCCTCCCCCCCAGTGTAATATACTCTTTGGTAAGATCAGACCACAAATCGGTCAACTTTGAAATGTATATAAAACTAGATATCCCATCAAGTTCAAAAACATTGAAGAATTTTTCCAAGACAAATTACCTCTTATTAAGTGATAGCATAAGAAATTTCCAAGCTCCCCAAACCTAGAAAACATAGAATTCTATGCAGAGGTGTATGGTGTAGTGACTTAAGCAGCTGTATACAAATGGCAGTACCAGACTGGATTAAACCCAGGTCTTGCCAGAAAACAAACCCCACCCTAGTAGACTGCTTGTATAAACAGGGTATACAAAAAAGAAGGAAACTAATGTCCAGGAATAAATGGAGCAGGCTCGGTATAAGAAGAAATCCCTCACTAGCCTAAACAAACAAATCCGAGACCTAGTCAAGACTTTAAAAAGAAATTATAAAGCAAAAATAGCCTCTCTAACTAAGGATAATCACAAAACATGTTTTAAAAATATGTAAAACCTTAAGGAATACCCAGCTATGCACAGAGATGGTAGTGGACAGCACCACCTATACTCAAATGGAGGAAATAGCCAAACTGCTAGCTGACAGATTTGAATGAAACTTACAGCCTACTATGTCAAGAGAGCAAGTCATCTCTACATTCTCTAAGGTGAAAATCACTGCTTCTCTGGGCTTAGACAACATCACAGGTTGTCTTTTAAATAACTTAAAACATGACCTGGCAAACCCACTTACAGCCCTATTTACACACAGCCTCCAAACAGACTATGTTCCGGCAAAATGGAAAACAACTGTTATCCCTCTGTGCAAAGGTGGTCCATCAACTGATCCAGGTAACTATAGGCCTACAAGCCTGACTAGTCTGATCTGTAAGACCGTGGAAAGAATCATCATGGACTTTATAAGCACAGACATAGGTAATCTCTAGACTCTGGACCCTAGCCGGTTTGTGAATGGTAAATTGTGTCTGTTAAATCTGGCTGATGTCTTCAAGAAGATCACCAAGGCCATGGATGAGGAAAAGACTGCACACCACCTACCTTGATCTGGACAAGACATTTGGCACATTTTCCTACTCAGATGTTATAGAGAAACTCTCTCAACTAGGCATAAACTCCTACTTCACTAGGTGGATAGCTAATTGGCTCACAAGAAAGGACATATACTGTTACTCACCAGTGGTGTATCACAGGGTCCTGTTCTTGGCCCTCTCCTGTTTGGAATATATTTCTCAGAAGTCAAGGCAGAAGTAGATGGACTTTGGCTGACCAAGTTCACTGATGACTGCAAACTGGGGGCAATCCTTAAATCCCCAAACAACACTGGTATACTGCAGAAATGATTAACATAAGTAAATGACTGGTGCCAAAGCCATGGATTGAAAGTAAATGCAAAAAAAAAAATGCATAGTTGTACCCTTTGGGTAAGCATAGTTTCATATCTTTATGAACTTAATTTACCTAGCTATTAGTAAATTCAGAGACTTAGGATAAACATGGTTAGGCTTGTAAGGGCTTTTGAGCTGTTAGCCTAGTAATCACCTATGAACATGTGAACCTATAAGATTTGGGACAGATGGGAAGAAGGCAAGAGGATATGAGGGTATGCAGCAAAGCAGTGGATGGATTATGTGAGAGAAGACCTGAGACACACAGGCATGAGTGTTAAATAAGGTAGGAGAGTGCCATTGAAGCAAGAGAGATGGCAACAGTTGACATGAACGCCAACTCTAAGCAGAAAATGAGACCACTGGGTAATGATAATGTGCAGAACAATGACCTCCTTGGGCTTGGATACCATGTCCTTACTTATAAGCTGTGCTATGTAAAATGATTTTCTCACTACAGGAGACGTGGTCAAAGGTCAGGTTACTGTCAACATGCACTTCCAGATCGCTGACTACTCTTTCTACTTTTTGGCATGTATTATCAATGTGGTAATTTCCTGGGGTGGCCATCTTTGCAATGTGTTCTATTATGCATTTTCACATAGGGTTTTAGTCCATGGCTCTGGCACCACTTGTTTTGTTTTTCTGACTCAGGCCCTCTTAGAAGGTATCTCTGTCTTTAGAGAATTCACTGACCATGTCTAGTTTGCAATTGTCTACACACTTGTCAACCAAAGGTCCTTGAAATCTGCCTTGACTTCAGAGAAGTAGATGCCAAAAAGAAGAGGCCCCAGCACTGGTCCTTTTGGGACTCTGCTAATGACTGGCACCTTTGTAGAGGTGGAATCACTTATGTTAACTTCTTGTGTCCTCTCAGTGAGCCAGTTGTGTCAGCAGAGCAGGGTTTAGATCCCTTTATAATATACTTTTTCCCAATGCTTATGTGTTATTCTAGTGGTGGTGCATAGGACTAATGTCTTCAGTGGCAGGAAGCAGGGTTTGATTCCATTTTAGTACCTTTAAGGCATGCTATTTAGAATATGTCTGGTGTCTAGCAGTTCACCCAACACACATCATCTTCCATTTTTATTTATAAGTGCCCTTAAGGCACATTCTTTATGTGTTATACCTGATGGCTAGTGCCCCCGATCTTTGTTATGTGCTTTTCAGGTAGTATCTGTTATCCCTGGTGCCAAGTGTTTCCCCTGCCCTTGTCTTGCATAAGTGCTATTAAGATACAATCTTGAATGGTTCTTCCTAGTGGCTAGTATTCCCCTACCCAACCCCATATTGCAGGATTTGTTAGTTAGTATACGGAGGTGAGAACGTATAACTCCCCCCCACCCCCACACATACACACACACACACACACATATTCACACATTCATGCACACACACACACACCTACCTACTACCTCACTAACCCCTTTACTGTGACTTCCCAAGCAGATCCACACTCACCAGACACTCACACATGCCAGCACATGCACATATACACATATGTACACCCACAGCCTGTACTACCTGCCTGCTAAGCTCTCTGTCACTTATTTCTACTATGATGGATAACCACAGGGTTTTGACGATGTTCATTAACACAAGTGGCCAGGAATGAATTTAACTTAAACAGCCAAGTGATTCTCTGAATGGCTTGCCTGCACAAAAGACTACCACAGTCAGTTCTGAGGGAAAGCACACAGCTAATTAGAATATGCCCCTCCCCATAATGCCTCATTAGCATTCACCATGGCTGCAGAGACAACCCATGGCTGTGCTGCATGTCTTTGTATTGCAGCACCATGATAAGCCTGTCTTAGGGTTGCCAAATTTTAACAGGCCAACGTGGGACATGGGAGTGTGGCCAGTAGGACATGGGGGTGTGGCCAACATGACACTGGCCACACCCCCTACCATGACATTACCAGAGGTGTTGAAGAAAAAGCAGTATTGACATGCGAAAGATCTGGCTTGAAAAACATTGGCATATGAAAGAACTGGGTGGCATTTGAAAGAACTGGTTTGAAAAACATTGGCATATAAAAGAATTGCTTGGCATATGAAAAAACTGGTTTGAAAAACATTGGCATATGAAAGAACTGGCTGGCATAGAAAGAACTAGTTTGAAAAACATTGGCATATGAAAGACCTGAGGAATGGAGCAGAAGAGAATTAACATTACAAACCATTTAAAAAAGGTAAAATAGTAAATGAGGTAATGTAGGGGCCATTTTGGCCATTGAAAACTGACATTAACACAGCTTGTAGAAAATGAAATGCATTATTTTTACCACCAAACATACCCCCCACCCCTCAAGAAAATAAAGTTAAACACATTTTCACTGTTCCAAAAAGCTACTCTAAAATGAATGAGAATACACAGCGGACACCATAGACCCGATTTACCTTTTGACCACAGCAGTTAAGAAAAAAGAAATAAACGTACAGCACTAATTTACACAGCACAATGATCTATTAATGAACAGGCCCAACAGAAGTACTGGCCATAATCAGATTGTAATGAAAGCAGTACATTGTAAATTTATTGAAGACATCACTAAAAACAAAATACAAACTTTGCTACTTATAAAAGCAAACTATCCTGAAACGATGGCATGTTTTAGCACAATCCCAAATGCACTGCATTAACTTCTGAAAATGCAACCACAAAAAAAAAAAAAAGTACGTAAATATTTTTAAAGGTACTTCTTGCAAGAGCAGCTAAAATAAACTACAGTGCACAGCAGAGTTATCTAACAGTTTAGTACCTCGCGGGCGGTACTGCGCAGGTTAGGGCGTGTCCATATTGATTGTCAGGTAATCATACATCTGAGTGACAGTGAGTGTTCCACCTTTCCCGTTATACTGCTTTAACACATGTAAACATGCTTTTGCCATTATTCATCAATTATGCTATCTGCTTTACACTTTGTGAGGAAAAAAATAACATTTTAAAGGAAAAAAATGTCGACAACTCCAAAAGTTCCAAATTCTCAAAGATAAGCTAGTATGATGTTCACTGTTAATGAAGTTTGTTTATTGGTCTTTTTGATATAAATGTAGAAATGGTCTATCTGGGTCAGTGTTTACCCTGACTACGTTGATTAAGATAAGATAAAATAAATGTACCCTGTATGTTATTCTTTGGACAGCAATACTGTAGTACGCAGGACACACTGATTTCCCATCCCCATTCTGTAGCTATTGATGTCGCCCGGGCAGCGGCACCCACATAGAACATGAAATTGTTTTATTTTACATTGTTCCTTTAATTCGCATTTCTAATCGCCAGTTACTAGATGAGAAAAAAACTTTCAGCATTACGGTCAACCAAGTCTTTCGTGGAAATAATGGATTTTCAGAAACTTAGGAAGCCTGTAAGCTACCTAAACTCCGGGACACATGAGAGGGGAGTTAGAACTTAGAAGCAATACTTCTGCATTGCTGTGGACGCACTGCCTACGTAGGTAAAGTATGGTCTAGCAGAAGTACTGAGCAAGCTATGTAACACTGCTGATGTGATGTACAGCTAATATTTTCAAAACAGGCAAACGAAGGAATTCAAATATTAATACGGTCCGGACAGAAAATTCCTTATACTATTGCAGTTGAAGAGGCGGTACTGATGAGACACAGCTAGAGGTGCATAAGAGTTAAAAGCAAACAAAACAAGAAAGAGTCCAGGTATTTCACTAGTGACGATGCATGCTTTAACACATGTAACACCTGAATAACCGCTAATTTTACACTCTGGAAATGTTTTATTTAACGTTATTTAAAACACCTGAATAACCGCTAATTTTAGTGTCGCAACTACCTGCCACATAATAACTTGTTGCCAACTATTGCAATCATAGATTACAAGCATTCAGAAATACTGCTGTATATTGTCAAGTGCCACCAGATGTCTTGTATAGCCACTTGTGTACACTTTTGTGGCATTTAAAATCAGTCCGGTGTTTGTATTTTATTTTTCTGTTTTTTTTTTTGTTTAATGCTTACTATGTGAAACTGACAGATACATTTCTTACTTTGTTTTATTAATTCTGATTCCAATAAAAGGCTTTTTACTGCTTTGTTTTATTATTCCGGTGCAATCAAAGTCTTTTCACTGCTTTGTTTTATTATTTCGGTGACAGCTACATGACAGCTGACGTAGCTTGGTAAGTTGTGGGCGTTTAGGGGTGGGGTTTGCTACTGTACATCCTGCGAGGTACTACACTGTTAGATAACCCACAGCAGACCCCATGGACCCCTTTTACCTCAAAACAAATCAACTAAGAGAAATAAAAATAAACCTTTAACAGTAATTTACCCAGGACAACGATGCAACAAATAGGCCCAAGTAAAAGCAGCACACTCATACTCACATTACAAGCAAAGCAGGACATTTTAACCTTATTAAAGACAGCATAAAAATTAAATGCACACATTTACAACTATAAATCAAAACTATCTTCAGACAGCTACGGCAAGTTGGCAACATGTACCTACTAGAATAATAAATGCAATACATTACCTATTCACATTCCCCCTCAAAAAGGTACACTTATACCATATGCATATTGACTTGCAAGAATTAACAAGAAAAATTACCCAAACAGTATATTCTAACTTCTTGAAAACAGCATTAATTGCACACATTTCCACACAAAATGTGCAAACTATCCTCAAACATGTTCTATCTGTAAACCGAAAGTACCCTGAAAAAGCCACGACAACAGAAATATATCAAACTACATTTATCTTTAAGACTGGCCCCACCAGAAATAAACAAAACTTCTATACACACGTTTCAGCCTTTAAAAAGTAATGCTTCCAAATCATACCCAACCACAACAATCATAATTACACACACACACACACACACACACACACACACACACACACACACACACACACACACACACACACACACACACACACACACGCACAGTTTTTATACCTTTAAAAACTACTACTTGGAAATCTCAAAATAACCACTGCACAGATTTAAATACTGCATACTGCACCCCCCCCCCATTTACCTCTAAACATTGAAAACTTAAATGTAAACAAAGCCCAATATTCCTATTTTAAACTACTACTTGGAAATCTCAAAATTACCACTGCACAGATTTAAATACTGCATACTGCACCCCCCATTTACTTCTAAACATTAAAAAATTAAATTAAAATAAAGCACAATATTCCCATTTTAAATAACTAGACCCACAAAATACTATTGATTGTTGTACTTACCACTATCACAGTCTTCGCTGGGCTAATTGACTTCCTTCCTGCTGAAATGGCTGGCTAGGTGACTGGCTTCCTTCCTGCTGGAATGGCTGGCTGGATGACTGGCTCCCTGCCTGCTGGAGTGTCTGGCTGGCTAGCAGCTCCCTACCTGCTGGACTGGCTGGCTGGCTAGCAGGCTCCCTACCTGCTGGACTGGCTGGCTGGCTAGCAGGCTCTTTGTCTGCTTCAGCAGCTGGTTGGCTTTCTAGATGGCTGGTTAGCAGGCTGTCTGCCTGCTTCAGTAGCTGGCTGACTAGCTGGCTGGCTAGCTGGCAAATCTCAGTCCTTTTTCTAATTCCTAGCAGCTGTAGAAGTTCTAATACAAAACCACTCTACAGCTGTGACCTTTGTAGGGCTCTTCCTAGTGGAATCCCCACCCCCTCCATTCATTGCAGCCAATTGCTGCATGATTTACACCACCCGGACCTAACAGGGAATACCTCGGCCTGCAGGTCCGGGTTGGTGACGTAACCACATTGCTGTGGAAAACTATTAAAAGTATTTACGGCTTTTCCATACAAATTCAGCGTGTATCGGAAAACAGGACTTTTAAAGTCCACTGCTTCACTTTGCAGGCAATGGGGTGACAGGGGTCAACCCATAAATGTCCCACTGACAACGGGACGGGTGGTAACTCTAGCCTGCCTGTGAATATGGAAAGGTATCCTTTCTGAATTTGGCCCTGTGATTCATTTTTCAGCAGGTGCCTTTAATGCCCTTGATTTTTATTATACTTTTAGATCAGAATCTTATAGTCAGTACTGTGGAGTCAAGCCTTAAACACAATCAAGATGTATTATTTGGGATTTAAATTTATTTAGAAGAGTTTTTGCAGACAGGATCATCAAGTATGTTTTTATCTTAAATGTTTCCTATAGAAATCTTTAGTATTTTCTAACTCTTAAGTGCTCATTTTACTTACCAGAAATGGTGGATACATGCTGTTGACTTATTTAGTAATGCAAAAACAATGATTTTCATTACAAAAAATCTGTTTACTGCAGATGTGTATATGTTTATGTTTTTGTGTGCGTGCATTTGTGTGTTCGTGTGACTACAAGCGCGCACACACACACACACACACACACACACACACACACACACACACACACACACACACACACACACACACACACACACATGTATATCTGTGTGTAAAACTGAGCTCTGACTCATAGGGTCATAGGTAATTACTCTGCATGAAGGTCAGGAGACCCTTAAGTAGCTTAGGTCAAATTCCCATTTGCCTGGTTTAGTGATTTGCTCAAGGTCACTCAGTAGGCAGATAAAGGCTGAGGGACTCAACCCTGCATCACAGGAAGTAACGCATTAGCAGTTCATTGTGTTAGTCACCAACTGCCAGATAATTTGAAGTATCTGATTCAATACAGTTGTTACTAATTCTGAGTTTTAAGTATAAACGTTCTCTTCTTTACATACTTGATGGTGGCTTATTATGAGACTTCAATTCCATATATCTATATAGAGCTGTAATCCCTTTCTCCATCCACTAACTAAAACATTACCCACTTTCTTTCTTTCTTCTTCTTTGGCTGTTCATCCTCTTTCTCTCTTACCCTGTCTAATTTGCTTTGCATTCTTAATATTAACTATACCTACTATAACTTCTCGACATAATAGTAAATATATTGTTACATCATGTTATAGAACTATATTGCTGCTGTCACCGAATACACTTGTAGAAAATTGACATATTTTTAAATTCTACTGTAACAATTTTATTAATTATATATTCATTTAATTTATTGGAATCTTTGTCCCAAGGCCTCTGTTGAAAATGGGCACTCTCCAGTCGGACTTTCCTGGTCATCAAAAACAGAGAAGCAAACAAACAAATAAATAAATAAACATTTAACTTTCTGGAACTTACTGTTCTGAAGACTAGAATTTTTTTGTGCTTCAGCTGTTTAAAGCATATGATTTTTAGGGATAAAAGAGGAATGCATTTAATATTTGACATTAAATTTAATGAAGTCACTTGTATGCAGCTGTTCATTATTCTAGGGAGTAATTACATGAGAGTATGTATTCTTTGGATGTACGTTTGACAAAGTAGAAATACATGGAATGGCAAAACATTGATACAAAAGTATCAAAACCCAAAATAACGAATATAACTATATGTATATGTATATATATATATATATATATATATATATATATATATATATATATATATATATATATATATATTGTGCAGCAGTCAAGCACCCTTACCCCCAACACCCCCTACTAATTATATATATACCAGCTCTGAAATCCCACACCAGCAGGGAAGGGCCAAATTCCCACTCACTGCTGTTCTGTGACCTTCCACAAACTAATGTGGCAGAAGTGATCAAATGAGTTTGAATCACTTATGCGGATGTAAAAATGTTGGGTATTACAAATGTTCAGTTATTAGGGTATTTCTACAGTCTTCATTTATTTCCTCAAAGTAATATTAACATTTGACAGCAATTTTCTTTAAAAATGTGCTATTCTCACTTTAAGTTTCTGAAAATATATTACAGATTCTTGTTTACATGAGAATATTTTATTTATTTGGATACATTTACCAGCAGACAAATTACATATTTTGAGATAGTCTGTTTCTTTTAGAAATGATTAATATATCCATATATCTTGTCACAGAATTTCACTGTAAACAGAGTTGCAGATTCTGAAAGTGCTCTGAAGTTTCTACTCAGGTTGTGATACCTATAAATAAGAAAATTGTGTTGATCTATGATGTTTACTTTTAGAAATGCTGAACAGCAGCTTTCTGAAATGCTGACAGTGTAACTTTGTCTGACGGCTAGAGTCAAGGATCACATTTGTACTGCCAAATCTGTCTACAATGTTTGAGTGGGATGATCACCATGATGTGCAATCGGCCTTCCTCAAAAGCATGGTCTTGGGACTCTACACATCGAATGTTAACTGATGGAGGTGGGGACCAGCGCAGTATTCCTGTCCATACTAAAAATCAAAGACTATCATATGGCTTTGAAAGTACTGTGTCTTCTTTTTTGCAAAGCCAGTTGTAGAACAGGCTGAGAACAGAAAACAAACTGAAAGGACATCATATAGAAAACTCAAACACTTAGCTTTAAACAACTCGTCTGTTTCTGATTTTACCTCATATTTCAGCATTGTCTCTCATAAAATTTTAGATTTTCTGGTAAATTTTTAAGGCTTACATTCACCAATGATGACAACCATTAGCGTTTCATAGTTATTGTTCAGAAAAAGCATGTTGATGCAAACCCTGTTATATTTAAAGATCGCCTCTGCTTTTAGGCCCGTGCCCTCCTCATTACATTTGGGTTTGTACACAATTCTTAATCAAATAAGTGTAGAGGTATGGCTGTAATGCTTAGTGTATAGAATATATTATCCTTCAGTACACTGTCATAATGCTATTTTCTCTGAATTATACCTTATCTCTGCAGACACACAGATGGCAATAGCAGTATAAAAACCTGTGTGACTCAATCTGCTA
>NC_056728.1:174174702-174209702 GCF_019279795.1 Protopterus annectens | reverse complement strand
CTTTCAACTCAATAATCGGGAGTGGATAGAGACAGCTGGACAGTTCATGGTCAAGCAAGAGGTCCAAGGCATGTACAGAGTACAGTGGCCCAAAGCTGTAGCTTGTTCATCTAGTCCCTGATGATATTCCTGATCTTGTGTCTGTTTCTATGCTCCACAGAAGTAAAAAAAGAAAAAAATATATGACAGCAATTACAATCCTAGCATTCTTTTCTGCCAGTACTACAATGAAGCCTCATCAGCAACTGCCATTCTTGCCTTCTAACACCTGCATGCAGGACAGGTGCCTCCTTCACCATGCCCTAGCTATACTTGTGCTGTGGCCTCAGCTTGAATGCCAGGCAGGCTGATCAGGAATAATCATCTGCCCTGGGACAGGCATCAGTCTTCTTGGTGGACTTCTCAAAAGAACTGCACAAACTGTGGTAAACATTGAGATAACATAAAACAAAACTTTCCTAGGTAGGACACATGGATCATAGTATTGAATGCTTGGGCACTAAAGGATCACAAAAGCACGTCAGGTACTGATTTTATATTTATTTATTGTGGATATTTATAGTGGGTAATCAACTTCACTTTGGAGGATGGGTGGGGGGAGGGGTGTGCTGTTGTAACTAAGCTAAGGGTGCAAGCCAAGAACAGGCATAGGTAGGTTTTTTTTTTTTTTTTACCAAAGGCCTTCTGTATGGTTGTTGAAGCTCATGTTCTACTCAAGAATTGCCTTTAGAAGGAGGAGGAAGGTTCAGTAAAAAATAAATAATAATGATAGGAGACATTTTTATAAAATTCTAAACATGGGAGAGGACCTACTAGAAGCAGTTAATATTAAGAAATTTCAAAAGAACTATATAAGAAGGACCCTAATATCACTAATACATACAATGGTGTGTTCATAATCCAGAGTCAGGCATTCAGGCGAGTGAATTTAAATGGACCCTTAAAAGCCTTGTTGATAATAAGGCTGCAAGAAGTAATGGAATTTCATCTGAATTGTTTTAACTCCTGAAAATTATACTTTTTTAAAGTGTTGCTTAAAATTTAACAGCAAACCTGGAAAATGCAGAATTGGCAATTGTGTTGGAAAAAGTCAATTTATATTCCAGTCCTAAAAAAAGGCATTGTTGAGGAGGGCTCAGGTTATTTAACAGTTGTATTTGCTTTATTTGCACCCAAGGTGATGTTCATAGATTAAGTTTACCTGCATCATTATATGGACCAGGAACTGTCAGATGTACAAGTTGCTTTTAGAAGACAAAGCGTCACCAAAGTTCAAATTGCCAGCATCCGCTGGAAGTAAAGGAATTCCAGAAAATATTTACTTCTGCTTTACTGACTACTGTAAGACTTTTAATCATAGATTCATAACAAACTGCGGTATGCTCTTAAAGATATGGGAATACCAGGTCACCTTATTTGCCTCATGAGTCATTTCTAAGCACAACAAGAAGAAACAATTCCAAAAATGTGATAACAGAATGATTCAAGAATTGGAAAGTACAGTGACACTGAATATTGTTAATGTATTTATTTAATTTACACACTATTTCAAACAAAATGCTGGGATAGATAAATCAGATGCTGTGATAAATATTAGCAACCTCAGACATTTAGATGATTCCACTTTGATGGACGAAAGTGATGAAGAGAAGAAGAGAGTGTTGATTAAAGTGAAAGCTGGAAGTGCAAAAGATAGTTTGCCACTTAACTTTAAAGTCAATCATTAAGTAAAATTCTGTCTAGTTCTATCAATTCTTTATAAACATATGGAGAAGAAGTATAAACAATGACAGATTTTATTTTCTTGGGCTGAAAAATCTCATTGGATTGTTATTGCAGTCATGAAACGTTTAGGGAATAAAGCTATGGCAAATCTGGATAAGAGATTAAACAGAAAAGAAATGACAAAGATATATACAGTCAAAGCTATGGTCTTACCAGTAATAACATATGATCATGAGTTGTGGAGTAGAAATAAGTAATGGTATGGGCTGAAAATAAATACTTTTGAACTGTGGTGTTAGTAAAGACCTTTGCGACTTCTGTGGATTGCAAGAAGATCAAATCAGTCAAAACTTATGAAAATAACACAGGCTGTTCACTGGAAGATCTGATAGTTAAAATTAAAATTCAAACAGATTCATGAGAGAAGAATCTGATGGTGGGAAAGACTGAAGACAAAATGAAGGAGGTGGAAGTGGTGACTAAGATGGATTGACAGCAGTATTGAAGTAATGAGTATAAATTTAAAAAAATTTAAAGAGGCAGTTGTTGATATACAGGCTTACTGAAATCTCAAGGAGTTGGACTGTATTAAATAACTTAAAATCATAAAGCATAGGCGGAAGCTCAAAGCGCAAAGAAATATTATTTATCAGAAAGTTAATAGGCAGAATTTCAATGCATTATGCCCTTCAGACGATGCAACTAAAACTTTAAGACTTAGGTAAATTATATATATTAGTCTTTGCAGGTCACAAGCTAGGATTAGGAAAGGAGGGGTCTCCTTACTTGTTTGACGAGATACAAGAGTGTATACGATTAATGCAATAACTGGTGGGTTGAAAGGATGGATTATCTGGAAAGATAAGCCCAGTTCTCATTCTTGGGGAATATAGAAAAAAAAAAAAATATATATATATATATATAGAGAGAGAGAGAGAGAGAGAGAGAGAGAGAGACAAAATAGAATTTGTGAGGCTCTTTACTATCTGAAAACATTACTGTGATTTAAATATTAGAACAATTATTGTTTTGAAGTCAATCTGACCATCAATTCAGAGACAGACGGACTGTTTGAGAAGAGTAAGTGTCTTAGCAATGCACAATCTGCTGTACTTAAGGAAATAGTCAATAAAGACTGGGTAGAAACTTTAACTTCCAGCCTGCTCCAGAAAAAAACTGGGCTCCACTTAAAATTCTTCCCCTTGATGAAACAGTAGACATATTTAATACAATATTTCTAAATATTCTGGCAGAGCAAGTACCATTAATAATTAAAACAGTCAAAAATAAACCAACCCATTGGTTAACTAAAAACAAATAAAAAGCATAAAATAACGCAACTCGTGCAATTTAACAGATAAAGCCTGAAAGTCATGGCCACAAACCAATTCTTAAACATCTCGGTTAAGGAACAATAGAAAATAACGCATAAAATACGACAACAAGGCTTATTATAGCAACACTCAAAATTCACCATCAAACAATCTAAAAAAAAAAAAGAAAAGAAAACTTCTGTAAATTGATGGACCCTAGCTTCTTTCATATCTAAATTTGAAAAAAAAGTAAGGAAGCTTAGATTACCCTATATGATATAAAGAAAGCCGTAGACTCTTAGAATGGTCATATATATTTCTCGGTACAACAATGGAGTTTTATCTTCTACCTAGGGAATTTAACAGCATCTGCATCACAGCTGTCTGTAGTCCTCCCAGTGCTAATCCAAATGAGGCAATGACCACATTATACCAGGCTATAAATGTACTGCAAAACCGGAATCCAGATTGTGTTCACATAGTGGCAGGTGACTTTAGTCAGGCCAACTTGGAAACAGTTCTGCCTCACTATTTCCAATATATGGACTTTGCAACAAGGGGGGGAGAACACACTGGACAAGGTATGCAGCAATGTTAAGCTGGCATTTAAGGCAGTGCCTCGCCCACACCTAGGAAACTCTGACCACCACTCCATAGTGTTACTACCAGCATGTACACCATTGCTAACTAGAGGAAGACCAACAGTTAAACAAGTAAGAGTATGGCCAGAGGGTGCAGTCTCAGCACTCCAGGACTGTTTCAAGATTACAGACTGGAGCATATTTAATGAGGCAGCTATTGAGAACCAGTGTATCAACCTGGTGGAATAAACAGAGACAGTGATGGGCTACATATCAAAATGTGTGGATGATGTGACAGTCACCAAAACCATCATTACACAAGCCAACCAGAAACCCTGGTTGATGAGAGAGGTGTATGAACTACTGAAAGCAAGGAACACAGCCTTTAGGTCTGTAGACAGGAAAGCCCTCAGAACAGCCAGAGCAAATCTGAGCAAGGGATTGAGGCCATCAAAATGCACCTGTGGCAGAAAGATCCAGAGCTACTTCTCTGACCAAAAATACCCTAGGTGCCTATGGCAGGGTACCCAGTCCATAACTTGACTACAGACCTCTACCTTCGCAATGTAAGGACTGCAAAGAATTCCTAAATAAGCTGAAGGTACTTCAGCAGATTCGAGGAAGGGAACAGAACAACAGCAAATAAAATGACCATCAACCATAATGAGAAAATTCTCACCTTCAACCCAGCTGATGTCCAGAGGACACTGTGCAGAGTTAACCCGAGAAAAGCAGCTGGGCCTGACAACATCCTAGGGCATGTGCTCAGGGACTATGCAACCCAACTAAAAATGCCCTCATGGATGCCTTCAATAACTCTCTGAGTCAGCAAACATTTCTGAAATGCTTCAAGGATACAACAATCATTCCATTACCAAAAAAGTCTCCACCATCTTGCCTAAATAACTACCACCCTGTGGCCCTCACCTCCACAGTGATGAAGTACTTTGAAAGGTTGGTCAAGGATGCCATAACATCTGGGCTGCTCTCTGATCTTGATGCGGTCTCACCCACAAGACTAATCACACCAAAATAATGCACTGGAAGCTTTTATATTTTGTAAAATATTCCACAACAAACATTTTCACAACTTAGCATTTTCATCCCAGTCCATAACTTTCAATCTCATAGAGCAAGAAATCTGGACAAAGCCATAAATGACAAAGGGACAAAGACCCAAAAATAGGGACAATTTTTAAATATTGCTTTTAAAAACTTAGACAGTTGATAGAATAATAGGTTTTGCATTAGCATGAATTTTCTGAATGGTATAAACTCTGAATCTCAAATCTCTGTCATTATTTTCTGACTTCAGGTCTCAAACATTTGGCAATGATTTGCCAGAAAACCACAATTTTATGAGTGACAGGCCAAAAATGTGAGGCAAAAATATGGGCTTTCTTTGAAAATCTGTACAGTTGAGAGGTATGCCACAAAACATAGGGCCCACAGTATACAAAACACACAGCAAATAATAATAATGTTGCCTTTTGAATCTATGCTATGTAACATGAATTTACCTGCATTCAAAGGTACAAATGCATTTGTTAACAGGCACAGTGACACAGCAGGTAGCATTATTACCCCACAGCAACAGGTTATTTGGTTCAATTCTCGGCTGGTGTGCTTTCTTTGCCGAGACTGCATACTCTCCCTGTGTTCATGTGGGTTTTCTCCAGGGATACAGTTTTCTCCCACATTCTAAAGACATGCAGTAGGACACTTTAAATTGCCCATAGGTGCAATTATGTTTGGCATGAAAGAACAACCATGGCAGGGCTAGCCACCTGGCAGTATGAAACGTTAGCTGTAGATGATGGTCACTTTTCATGTGATACCCTGAATCCATAAGCAAAATGGGAAAAGGGGGTTATGGATGGATGGATGAAATGCTGAAATGTTAAGAAGGGAAGTGGGATTACAATTTAGTAGTATATATGGTGAATGGGATCTTCAAAATAATGAACCTTGTACTTTCTGAAGATCACTAGGAAAAGTTGTAAAAAAGGTTAGAATCATTTAAAAATGGAGCATCCTATGTGACCGGTGAATGAGGATCTTCCATAGATGACACTGTACCCAATGCAAACATGGCAGGGATAGAGAACTCCACCTACTGAACATGTTATCACTCACAGTAAAGACATAATTCATATGTTCTGGTCATGTCAGTGGACCATGGTTAAATACAAACAAGCCATGAGAATATAGGGACATTTTTAGCAGTTTATTTTTCATGTACGTTTGGTATACTATAACTTTTTCAGGAGCATGAAGACTATGGCAAAAAAAGACTTCCAGGAAAGGGTAGCTCTTGCTAGTGCTAGTGTTAGAAAACTTATATTGGCAAGAGAATTTAAAAACTAGGGTTAATACACCATACAGCTCCCATATAAAAGAATTCCTCAGGTTGCTAGCTAGAACTTTTCATTCCATGACAGGAGAGAGATTCATAATACGTCACTCACAGAGTGAAACTAGTATTAATTGTATGTGAAATAACTATTGACCTAGAACAAAATATAGTAGCACCACATTAATGGGTACAGAGAAAGATACCGGCTCTTTCTATTTTCTTGCTTTAACATCTCCTGACGTGCTTTGAAAATACCTTGTACATTGGTTGCTATACTTTTGTAAATTTCTAGCATGCTTGTGCAGAATCCTTTCAATGTAGGGATTAAATCAAACAACAGTACAGGTATTTTTAGAAACAAAATGAATCATAAGCATAGTGTTAGGTGGTTTTCATGTTAGAAGAACTATACATTTGTTTTTAATGCTGAACTAATGCTGATATTTATATAACTGTGCTATGCAAATTTTCATATCTTTGAAGATGTCTGTGTTTTACTATCAGTATATTTTTGCTAAATGGTTCATAACTTTCATAATTTTATAATCATTATGAAGTATTAAAAACACCTTTCTTGTAGCCATGCAAGTATATGTCTGATTCTTGTTCATGGAATATGTACCCAGGGTACCAAGCGATTCCCTTCTTTTCATCATTCTTGACAAGCTAATTCTTTGTTTTCAGTAAATACTGCTTTTTAACTTCAGAATATCTTCCTAAATATGTCATCCTTAAATTTTCAGGGTATACTTATTAGTTTCTCCTCAAGTGTTTGGTAGTGCCCTGTTTGACACAGACATCTTGAGTGACATTTTTCCTGTAAAAGCACAATTGAAATTTCACCAATACCTAGTTGCACACAGGGACAACTAGTATGCAGTGACAAGCACTGTCCCCAAAGTTGCAAACTGGATACTCCTGACATTGCTTTATATTCTCACTCCAACTGCCTAATCAATAAAATAGGGTCTGTTGCCATGAATATGAACTTTCCTACTATCTCCGTTACCAGCTTGGTGGATATGGGTATCCTGAGGCAATGTAGAAGTTGCCTCATGTTTACTGATAAACAGTTAATTCTCAAACAAACTGATTTGGTATGTGAGAGATGCATTTACACAATGTCACTGGAGGCAAAGCTCTCACATAAAAGTACTCCTGATGTCAATAAGGTTGTCAGTAGTACACACACTGCACCCATCACACAATTCAAAGCAGACATATAGATCCACATATGCTGAGTCACTTAAATGCAACCTTCCTCAACCTCAAAGACCTGGTAGACAAAATATACATAACAAATACTTTCAGAAGCCCAAATGCACTCTTTCAAAACAACACCGGCATCAACACATACAGCCACATCTCATGGAGCCTCTTCCTCTAAGCCCATAAGGCAAGCCACCACACAATCCAACATTCTGGTCATTGGGACTCCATCATGAGATACAATGATGCCCCCCTCACCAGGATGAGCAAGGAGAAAGTCATAGTCAGTTGCGTATCAGCAGCTAGGATCCATCACGCACTCAGGTCATTGGACTACAAGTACCAGTATGACTCAGTCATAGTCCATGTGAGTGTGAATGACCTGAGACATACCTCCCTAGACTATATTAAGAGAGACATCATGGGGCTCTTGGAATATGTGTCTCAGGCTGGTATCAGCCTAGCATTGAGCAGCATTTTACCTTCTCCAAGGATGATGCCACAATATGAACAAAATATGACTGACTTTTATAATTGGCTTAGTTTATGGTGTCATTCTAAGGTGGCACAATATTTGTCAGCATGGAAGGAGATGGTCAAGAGACTATGTTGCTTTGCCAGGGATGGTCTGCACCTCTCCCCTCTAGGCTTTCGAATATTAGCTAAAACATTGGTTTCCCCATAGTGCCTTTTTTTTAGGCAGTGCCAAACTGAAAGTACTTTAGATATAGCAAATCAAAGCCAAGAAAATCTAAAGGTATTACTGCTCAGTGCTAGGAGTCTAAATAAAATAACTTCACTCCCTAGAAACTCTCTTCTCCCTGGAGAATGCTGATGTCTGTGTAGACACTGAGAAATGGTTTAAAGCTGTGGAGAGCACACCGACAGTGCAAGGTTATAATGCCTTCCACTCATTTAGACCAGCTACTACACAGACAGGGACTAAAAGAGGAGGTGTCCCGATTTACATAAAAAATAAATATACGTCAAGGCTGGACAAATAGGACAATGCACTTGAGCTGCTCTATATTCAAATCACCATAGGCAAAAGCCAGTACCACTTCCTTGTAAGCTATAGGTTCCCCTCTATGACCCAGGAAACCCATGACATGTATTTAAACTTGTTGGAAATACTCACCATGCAACCCAATACCATATTCATGAGCAACTTTAATCATGCCACTATTAACTGGGACTCCCATGAGACACCAAATGTAGGGGCACAGAGATTCCTGGATTTTGTAAACACAAACTCCCTGAACCAGATTGTCAATATGCCAACCAGGGGTGCAACTATACTGGATCTGGTCCTCACTCATATGGGAGTGTGCTGCACAACCCCTGGTGTAATGTCTTCCCTGGTAAGGTCAGGCAATAAAATGATCGCCTTTGAAGTAAAAATAAAACCTGAACCCCACGCTAAACCTAGAATATTCAGGAACTACTCTAAGGCTAACTTCCTGTATTTAAGTGATAACCTGGCAAAATTTCAAGCCCCCATAAACTCTGAGAATGCTATGCAGAACTGTCCACAGAAACCCTATACAAACATGTTAATAACTGCATAGAAGCAGCTGTACCCACCAGGAAGAAGTACAGAACTAACTCAAAAAATAAGTGAATTGCAAAATCAATAGGTTGTATAACATTTAGAAAATCTTGGCAAAAGTTAGGATATGCAGCACCCAGCAGGACAAAAACACTCTCATCAAGCTAAACAAACAACTCAGAGGCAAATAAAGTCTATCAAAGCCAAATTTGAAGTTAATTCTTTAGCTATGTCCGCAACCTCAATGGCAATACACAGTTGTGTGCAGTGCTTATTGTAAATGGAGCCACCTATAGTGAGCTGGAAGATATAGCAAATCAACCTTCCCGCAGGAAATACTATCAAATATAATTCCCCCTGCTATCACTAGGGAACAAGTCCTTAATGTTCTATCTAAGGTCAAGTGCACTGCATCAATGAGCCTAGACAATATCCCAGGATGCCTTATAAATAGCATGAAACATGACCTATCAGGCCCTCTGCAATTACTATTTAACTGTAGCCTCCAAACAGGGTTCAAGCTTCATGAATGGAGAACAGCAACAGTCATCCCTCTGCACAAAGGTGGGCCATCTACAGACCCTGGAAACTACAGACCCATAAGTCTAACTAGTCTTATATGCAAAACCATAGAAAGAATTATCATGGAAATGATCAGTAATGATATAGTAAACCTCCAGACACTGGACACAACCCAGTTTGTTTTCGTCAAGGGCAGGCCATGCTTTCTCAACCTGGTGGTCTTCTTTGAGAAGGTCACCAAAGCAATGGATGAGGGCAAAATGGTTCACAGTGCTTACCTTGACACATTATCCCACTTGGGCATTGTTGACAAACTCAAGAGGTTAGGTACAAACCTGTATGTCATCCAGTGGATAGCCAACTAAGCTCATAGACAGGACCCAGGAAGTTAGAATTGGGGAGTCCACCTCTACAAAGAGGCCAGTCACAAGTAGAGTCCTTCAGGGATTGGTCCTTGGACCTATCCTTTTTGGTATTTATTTCTCTGAAGTCAAGGCCAATGTCAATGGTCTCTGAATAACTTAATTTGCAGATGATTGCAAACTAGGAGCTGTTATTGAATCCCACACTGACACAAATGTTCTCAAGGAAAAGCTGGCACAGACAAACTACTGATATCAAAGCCATGGACTAAAACTAAATGCCAAGAAATGCATAATAGTATCCTTTGGGAAGTCATCCATTCCTTGTTACTATCATTTTAAAAACATACCCCTTAGAGTTGACCAAGTAGTCAGGAATTTAGGGACATACATAGGCAGTAATCTAGCATTTGACCATCATGTGTCTACAGTATTGAAGAAATCATTCTGTATTGTGCAACTTATAATCAAAGGTATGGCTTCTAGGTCCAAAGAAGTCATTGTTCCATTGGATTTGGCATTCATCAGACCTATCATTGAGTACAATGCCCCCTTTGGTATCTACCTAACCGGCATATCCAACAATTGAAATGTCCATAAAGGTTCCTTACTAAAAGAATCCAGGGCATAAGTAAAATGTCATATGCAGACCACCTAAGGCACTATCCCTGTATTCTGTCTCCTATTGGCTATTGAGAGGAGATCTATGCCTCGCATACAGGGCATTGTCAGACCCCACTCTGATGGACCTTCTGCATATCCACAAATCAAACAGCATCAGAATTACCCATTCCAAAAACTTGAACCTTGCCTGTGATATAAATCTGACCTGTTGCACAGACAGGTCTGTATCCCAGAGACTACCCTGTCTCTGGTACAGGGTCCCCACCCATGTGAAGCAGAGTTCCTTCCAAAACAATTCATGTAACTTGGACAATTGGATGGGGAACAGGAAATTCATCCCTGGTTTGGCACCTGTATCTCCAATGGACACATGCAACCTGTAAATGGTTCATCCCCCAAGCCCCTGCTTACATTTATCAAAGGTACCACAACTTGTCAGAGATTTGGGATGCATGGCTAGGCTTAAAAAGGCCCTTGTAATCATTAGCCTAGCAAACATCTATGAAATTATTATTGATCAGTTCCAGGTTGTTCAGGACATTGTACATGCATGGCCTTCCTAGAAGTGCGGATATATATATATATATATATATATATATATATATATGTCTTTCTGTTCTAGCTACAAGGATCTTTTGGAGACTACCAAGGGACACTTTTAGTATTTTTAAGGCCTGTAGTTCTGGATTACTGATCAAGCTCTTTCATATCATAATTCATGATGTGCTTGAGCATATTGAGCATATATGTTTTTTTAGCATACCAAAGAAGAGAGCGGCCATCATTTGCACCTTTAATGGCATCACTTACCTCCATGAACTACTTGGGTGGTGTAGAATGCACATGCATAGTAATAAAGGCTCCACGTGGCCACAGCCAAAAACAGGTTTGTGAACAGGAAAGAATTTCATTCCCTGAACTGACAGCTATTGTGGGGTGCATGTAAATAGAGTTGTACCAAGGCTGGTTGTTTCCTTGGATAATACCTCCATTTGCTCTTCCCCCAGTTTAAATTTCAGGACCAAAAAAAAAGTTCCTCCCATAGCTGAAGATAAAAAAAAAAAAAAAAAAAAAAAAAAAGAAGTTTTCTCAGAGGTGAAGGACAGAAAAATAAAAGCTAATCACGAACCTGTTATGTATTCACGTTTGTTGCATTAAACATCTTTGCTAAACTGTTGCTAAGAGATACTTGTCCTTTTTTATAGTTCCTGATGCATAAATGCAGACTGACTGTCATTTAAGCAGCTGTCATGATCATGTCTGCAACTGCTTAATTGATCAACAATACTGCTTGTGGGGACAAATTAGCACTTCATCCACAGCATCGATCATGTCTTCTAACTGGTTCCTGCGTGAGCTATTTATACCAGAGGTTGGATAGTGGTTCATAGGCAGCACAGCAGCTTCTGACTGAACTTATATTACTAAGTGCCCATTCCTTCTGTGGCATTTGCATGTTCTGTATCTATGGAGGTCGGGGTTAAGGGGAGGGCGAAACCCCTCTTTGAAAAGGAATTAACAAAAAGTACAGCTTCTGGGCAGATAGGCAGATGCAACTTGTCTTGCTATTCTTAAATAAAAAAAAAATAAGTAATCTCTGTGGTATCCCCGAAGTCTCAAAACAACCCACTAAACAAGTGTAGTGGGTCCAAAAATAAAACAGTGTAAGAAACTTCTCTGTGTGGAAGATTTTCAGTCCATATATCTCTAGTTAATCACTGTATATTAATCAGATCAGACAAAAGTAGTAGAAGTAGTGAACTTAAACTCGTCTTAAGTCAAAAAAAAAATAAATAAATAATATATAATTGTACAGAATTACTAAGTAGTTGAAAGTAATCCAAGCAAGGCAGGCAGTCTGTTTGCAGTCAAAAATCTTTTATTAAGTACTTAATAAAGGATTTTCGACTGGAAATAGACTGCCTGCCTTGGATTTTCGACTGGAAACAGACTACCTGCCTTGCTTGGATTACTTTCGACTACTTAGTAATTCTGTACAATTATATATTTTTTATTATTATTTTTTTTTACTTAAGACGAGTTTAAGTTCGCTATTTCTACTACTTTTGTCTGATCTGATTAATATACAGTGATTAACTAGAGGTATATGGACTGAAAACCTTCCACACAGAGAAGTTTCTTACACTGTTTTGGTATTCTTAAATACAAACAGATGAGTTAAGCCCTGCCAATATAGTATACAACTGACACTTTCATTGTATTAATTGGATGAAGTTTCATAGATATGTACTAGGCTAATTGCTCTTCAGGGCTATTGTCAGCCTAACCAATTATTCCACATGAGAATCAAACCCTGCACCTTATGTTTGAAAGATAACCACTTTAACCATTATGCCAAACCCAACAAGTAAGGTCTAAGAAACTGGGGAGCTTAATGGTCACAGCATATAGTGACTGTATATAGAAGCAATTTCAGAATAAGGCAGTTTATAATCATATAAAAGCAGCAAAACGAAGCTAATTTCCTCAAAATGATAGAACAAGATATGTGAAAACGAAGCCCTGCAGTTTTGGGCTTTGGTAGACTAACCAGTCAGGAAAAGTTTAAGGAATTCCACCAGTGATTAAAGTTACTAAAGCACATAACAGAGACAGGGGTTTGACATGCCTGTCATGACCCCTCCCCCCATGTATGTGTATGCAATCACAGAGGAGTATGTAACTCATGGTCCCATGTAGGTGTATTCAGTAACAGGGGAGTATATCTGTCATGACCCCCACCTCCAAACCATTTAGACATCTGCAGTCACAGGGAATTATGCCATTGTCAGATGATGTCTCTTTAAATTCAGAGCTACTTAAACCTTAGATAGACCCCATAGCCACAGGTATAGTTCATTTACATGGATGAAAAAATGTTATGCCACAGTGCTGAGGCAGTGACTATAGCCGCAGTTATCAAGTTGGGAAATGTTTCACAGGAAAGGTTTGTGGATGGACAGTCCAGCTTTGACCAAAGAAGAGCATTTGGCTTATGTATGCAAGTGGTTTAGGGTGAACCCTCCTCAGCAGTAGTAATTTTGGCAGATTTTGAAGAAACATTAAACATTTTGAGTATGTAGATTGGGATACTTATAGACATGGGAGAATGTATTCCATAAATCTTAGCAGTTTGTTCTCTGAGAGCTGTAGAGATCTTACGCACGTTAATCATACTTCAGATTTGCACATATCCCCAGATCTTCAGAAAGGAAGCAAGCAAGCTTAAGGAAGGAGGTGCAGATACTTATTTGCACATATAACTTGCAATGTACTGACAAGAACTCCCATCAGGAATGCCTGACATTCTTAGAAATGCTGAAAGCATTTTTTAGTGATGTGTATGTTAGAAGCTGACATAACAAAAACTGAGGCTTCCTGGCCAGTGATGTAGCTTCAATAGTCTCTAAGCAACTTAGCTAAATGCCAAAAAGTGCATAGTCATCCCCTTTGGAAAAACAAAGTACCCACAAACTACCACATAGGTGGTAGCCCCCTAAATACGGAAGAGGTAATAAGGGATCTGGGGACCCAAGTAGATAGTAACCTCTCCTTTGATAATCACATTGCCAAAGTGGTTAGAAAATCCTTCTATGTGGTCCACCCAATCACAAAAGGGTTTGCATCCAGATCGAAAGAGGTCATTGGGCCCCTCTATGCATCACTCATCAGACCCATCATAGAGTACAATGCCCCATTTGGGATGTACCTTACAAGACACCTGCAACAACTGGAAAGACCACAGAAGTTCCTCACCAAGAGGATCACTAGCCTCAAGCAGATGCCCTATGCAGCTCGACTGAAGAAACTCCAGCTGTACTCGGTTGCATACCGCCTACTCAGAGGTGATCTCTGCCTGACATACAAGGCCATGTCCAACCCAAAATGAATGGACATGCTCCACCTAAAGAAAACCATATCCCCTCAAGCCACATGCTCCAGGGATCTAAACCTCACCACAACAATAAATAGGATGTGCTGGAGGGATATATTCCTGTCCCAGAGACTTCCCATGCTCTGGAACAAGATTCCAATCTACATTAGGCAGAGCTCTTTGCTAACCCTCTTCAAGAGAAACCTTGACGAGTGGATGGGAAACAGAAAGTTTACCCCAGGGATCACTTCAATGGCTCTGCTGGACAGAGGCACAGGGAACTAATCTAAGGGGGCTGCGAAAGCCAACACATTCCGGATAGGCTTATAAATGCCTTCAGGCAGATAGTCTAGTACCTGCCTGTGAACCTATGAACCTATGAACCTATAGCCATGGTCCTTTTAAGGGGGATGGGTTATAAAAACTCCAAGATATTATGGAATTTTGCTGCATTATTTCTTGACAAGATGTTGGAGCTTAATGATGGACTATTATGGGAGCCTTTGTTGGCCTTGGTGTATGCAGTAAAACAGGGTAATGCATGGGGAATGATTTTTTTATTCCAAATGTTTATATAACACTGCTGCAAAATTTTGGAGTATATGAATGTATTCATGGATACAAAAGATGGATTATGTAAGAAATGGCAAATGAAAGGATTGAGACTGTTCATTCTGCAAGCAAACACACAAGCATTGACATTGCAGCATATACTAAGGCATAGCTGTGATCCTCCCTTCTGTAGGTACGACTAAGTGTAGCATACGTTTAAGCCATGGCTGTGATCCTCCCTTCTGTAGGTATGTTTAAGGCATGTCTGTGATCCTCCCCTCTGTGAGTATGTTTAAGGCATGTCTGTGATCCTCCCCTCTGTAGGTATGACTAACTGCAGCATATGTTTAAGTCATCTCTGTGATCCTCCCCTCTGTGGGTATGTTTAAGGCATATCTGTAATCCTCCCATCTGTGAGTATGTTTAAGGCATATCTGTGATCCTCCCATCTGTGAGTATGTTTAAGGCATGTGTGTGATCCTCCCATCTGTGAGTATGTTTAAGGCATGTCTGTGATCCTCCCCTCTGTGGGTATGTTTAAGGCATGTCTGTGATCCTCCCCTCTGTGAGTATGTTTAAGGCATGCCTGTGATCCTCCCGTCTGTGGGTATGTTTAAGGCATGTCTGTGATCACACAAACCATCATATAAACCATCTCAGAGGAGAGAATTACTGCTACTAAAGTTATTGTGAAGTTACCATTTTGCCTCAGAATAAATAAGTTCTGTCCAACCAACCAATCAATAAATGAATGAATGAAAATTAATCAAAGTTAGCAACAGTCAACATTCATTAACCATTTAACTTTGTTAAGCCTTTTGGCTGATCGCCATGGAATCAGAGGTTCATCTGCTTCTAAGTAGCACCAACGCTTGTCACAAAAAGACACGTAAATACTATAGTATGTTATGGGCAAAGAAGTGGAAGATATTTATACTTCATTTTCATTTTCTGAGCAAGACTGAGGGACAGTCAGTGGTAGCTTTTAAGTGGTACTTACATGAATTGTTTGAATATTATGGGGATAAACAGACAAACAATAGCAAATTAGAGACAGAATAGTGATTCTGCTGGTTGATACTGCAGTGTCTCAAATGTTACAGCATGAAGTGAACTTAACTTTGGAAAATGCAATTCAGATTGCTACAAAAGCCAAATTAGCAGAGGCATAATGTCAATAAAAGTATACCAATGATGTGATGTAAAATAGAAAGAAAATAGCAGAGTCAGTAAAAAGTATGATATGTTAAAAGTAAGCATGTGTATAACAAGCAGAGGGATTGCAGATTTAACAAATGTGCAAGATGCAACTGTTCACGGGCAGAGGCAGAGCATTATGCTGCAAGTAGCAGAAAATGTAAGAAATACAGCAAGATGGAACAATTTATTATGTCTAAAACTGTGCTAGGAAAAATATTTATTGTAGCTAATGAGAATAAAACTGAGGAAAGTGTTCAAAAATATTTTTTCTGGGTTTCAGTGACTACTGTGCCAATCACTGAATCAAACTGGCTAACCAAAATCCCAACAAGCTTTAAAAAAAAAAAAAAAAAAATATATATATATATATATATATATATATATATATATATATATATATATACAATGTGTATAGAATAATCTTAAAGTGTCTACTGTTGCATAAAGCAGATGACAAAATACATGGCCCTGGAAGCAAACTTGTGTGTATAAAAAATTCCTAGTTGTGACAGAGTGGAGGTAAGTATGGGCTTTGGATTGATGTGCTGCAAGGTCTGTATGTAGATAAACTGCTTAGTAGAGCTATGGAATTCACATTGGGGGGATTGCCAAAGTAAACTAAATTAATAGATAACCTGCTTAGTAGATAATTTATTTACTAGAGCTGTGATATTCACATTGGGGGATTGCCAAAGTAAACTAAATTAATGGGTGGTCTTCTTGGTAGAGCTGTGACATTCATATTGGAGGGATTGCCAAAGTATAGTAACTGGATAATTTACTTAGTAGAGCTGTGGCATTTGCACTGGGGATTTGCCAAAATAAACTAAATTAATGGATAATCTGCTTAGTTGAGCTGTGACATTTGCACTGGGGGGATTGCCAAAGTAAACTAAATTAATGGATAATCTGTTTAGTATAGCAATGACATTCACAATGGAGGGGATTGCCAAAGTAATTTAAATTTATGGATAATCTGTTTTCTAGAGCTGTGGCATTCACACTCAGATTTTCCAAAGTATACTAAGTGATTAATCTGCTTAGTAGAGCTGTGGCATTTGCACTGGGGGTTTGACAAAATAAACTAAATTAATGGATAATCTGCTTAGTCGAGCTGTGACATTTGCACTGAGGGTAGTGCCAAAGTAAAGTAAATTAATGGATATTCAGTTTAGTAGCATTGTGGCATTCACAGTGGGGGAGATTGCCAAAGTAACTAAATTAACAAATAATCTGCTTAGTAGAACTGTGGCATTTGTACTGGGGGAGATTGTGAAAGTAAACTAAATTAATTGATAATCTGTTTAACAGAGCTGTGGCATTTGCACTGAGGATATTGCCAAAGTAAAGTAAATTAATGGATAATCGGTTTAGTAGCATTGTGGCATTCACAGTGGGGGCGATTGCCAAAGTAAACTAAATTAATGGATAATCTGCTTAGTAGAGCTGTGGCCTTCACACTGAGGGATTGCCAAAGTAAGATAGATTAATGAATAATCTAGTTAGTACAGCTGTGGTATTCACATTGGGGGGATTGCCACTGCTTAGTAGAGTTGTAACATTCATATTTGGGGGATTGCCAAAATAAACTAAATTAATGTAGGCATGTTTGAAGTAGGTGATATGCTTAAATGAAAACCCATAAAAATAAAGATGAAGCCAGTCTCTGTCCTGTACACTTTCAACACACCCACAGGTTTACTATTACCAATACTCTGTAAAGTAGAGGCAGGACTCAAACCTATGCAAACACTTGCTGTGTTTGAAAATATAATTAAACCTAATGAATGGTATGTGCCATTGATAAAAAAACTGTCTTTCAGCTTTTCCTGGTAAGGGGTCGCCACAGAGGAACTCCAGTCTGTTAATGATTGGCAGTGAATTTTTATGGTGTTGAGTTGCCAGCCCGGCACCCAGCCTTCAAGGAAGGCACACCCATGCACCTACCTGTATGTCTTTAAATTCATTTAACCGCAGGAAGGACAGGCAGACTCTGCACAGGAGGCACTCCACCCAAGAATCGAACTGGAAAACCTCTTGTTGTGAGGCAGCAATGCTAACCACTGTACCACTACAGCCAAAACAGTATGTACCATTGATATTGGTTATCAAAAAGAATGTCAGTGTGAGAATATGAGTATATTTTAAAAGCATGATAAAAAAGCCAAAATGTTGGTATGCTGGCGCAGTGTCAGTATAGACAAAGCAAAACGTATGTCAGACTTCCGGTTTTGCATAGTACATAAAACATCTCAGAGAAGAAAACTATGGCTGTAAGGTCCATAGCAGAAAATAGCTGGGGATATATGTGAGCTTCAATGAAAGAACTATTTTATACTAAATAAAAATTACTGTCGAGTAACAATAACTAGCCAAAATGTATCATTATGTTAAAGACAGTGTTTACCAGATATGGCATACTTATAAAAACTGATCACAGCCAATGATACATAATTCATATCTGCAAAGGTCTAGCAACTTGCAAAAAATTATGGTTTCACACATACTTAAGTCCCCACTACTCTTCATCCAATGGAACCACTGAAAGTGAAGCTGAAGGGTCCAGCTTGTTTTGGTAAGCATGGCCTGCATATCTCATTTCAGGGCTTTCTCATACTGGCTGAACTTTGCTTTCCCCCAGAGAATTTTTAGGCAGAGTCAAGTTGCTGGACATTGCAGTGTATCTAACATAGTTCCAAAATTAGATTGAATTAAAATGTCCCTTCTTGCTGTCAGAACTCCAAACAGTAGATTGTCTGGTCTTGAAGCACTCCTGCATTTGGAAAACATCCATATCTGTGTAGTTACTGAAAACTGGTTTAAATGTAAAGAGAGCATGCTGTCTACACCATGGGCGTTGCACCTTTCATGATGTAAGGCTCAATGGCAGCTGTGGTGTTGTTGCCTTATTTGCCAGTGAACATATTATATCTAGGCAGATCCCTTGTGGACTAACAACATTAACTCAGTGGACCAAAGATCATTCTATGTAAGATTAAGTATCAACTAATATCTTGCTACAGAGCACTTCCTTTGTCTCATCATATAACATTCCTTGGTGTTTTAAATGCTGTCCCTATTAGCAAAAATTCCTTTATTTTGGATGTCTTTAACTACCTTTAATAATGTGGGACCCCTGTAACTCCAGTGCAGGTGTTGCTCAAAAATTCCTAGACTTAATCAAAAATTCATTTGAGTATCTGGTAAATCAACCTACTACACGGTACAGGATTTTTGACCTGATTTTTTACAAATATGGCTTCCTCTGCTCCGCTGGTGTGTCCTTTCTCAGTGAAGTGTGACTGTTTAAACTCCCCAAAATGTCCTACAACAAACTTCCCTAAATGTAACAACTACAAACATGCCCATATCAACTTTCAACCTACTATGTGATGAAATATCAAAATTCATTTATGACTGCACCTCTTGGACTTTAATACAGCAGAAAGATTCACTGTGGAATTCAACACCCATTTACAAAAATGTGTATAAATACCAGAATTATGAGTCATGGGAAATTCAAAAACAAACCACTCTGGTGGTCCACCACCATAAATAAACAATAAAACAAAAGCAAGAAAGTCTTTAAATTATTTACTAAATCCAAAACCCATATTCTCAAGGCTAATCTCAAAAGCAGTACCAAATGAAGAACAGTATCAGATCAAAAAAGGAGTCCATGAACTTTGGCTGACCTCTGAAACCAGAGACAATTAAAGATTCTTACTTAGCTATGTTAGAAAACTACAAAAAACAATCCTTTGCACTGCTCAGAACTTGTTCACAGTGACACCTCCTATTATGACCCTAATGGCTTTGCCAGTATGCTTAATGAACAAACTTACTGCCATCTTCACCACTGAGACTGCTTTTCAAAGTCCTGAAATATCTGAATCCCTCACCCCCCCAATTATCTCTAAAGTTCATTTACTGAACTCGTTAACCAAAATAAATAATGCATTCTTCATGGGACCTGATGATATACTTGGTTGCTTAATTAACATGTTAAACATGCACCAGCAGACACACTCCTCAGATTGTTTTAGTCATTGGCTTTGTCACTCATGAGAGGCTCACTGCAGTGGTGATGCCCTTTAATAAGGGCGGCCTTACAACCAACCCAGGAAATTACAGACCCATCAGCCTTACAAGCCTCATCAACAAAGTGATGGAATGACTTTATAAACTGTGATATCAAGGACTGTGTTAGATTTCAGCCCCAACTGTTTGTTTTTTGAAGGGTAGGTCCTGTCTGCTTAATCTGGAGTTATGAAGGCTGTAGATGGTGGCTATGCAGGGCCTACTGCATATCATGACCTGGCTAAGGTTTGCAGCACTATTCCCCATGTTGGCATCATGCAAAAGTTGTTCTTGTTTGTCTTTCGGCTTTTCCCAGTTAGGGGTCACCACAGCAGAACTCCAGTCCGCTAATGATTGGCAGTAGATTTTTACAGTGCTGAGGTGCCAGCCCAACACTCAACCTTCAATGAAGGCACATATATTCATACATGACTTTCAAATGCCACTCAACCATGGGAAGGACATGCAGACTCCACACAGAAGGCGCTCTAGCTGAGAATCGAACAGGAGAACCTCTTGCTGTGAGGCAACAATGCTACTGCTGCACCACCACAGCTCTGCATCATGCAAAAGCTAAATGCTTTAAAAATGGATGTAATAAGATGGACAGCAAATTGGCTGAAAGACCGATAGACAGCAAATTGGGTGAAAGACCGAACCCACAGTGTGAATTGCAGGTGCTTCATCAGAGAATATGAAAGTGACCAGCTCTGTTTCTGTGTTCATGTTTTGGTATCTACTTCTCAGATCTCCAAGAACAGAGCCAAAACCTCTGACAATCAGTGTGTGCAGAAAAACTGCAAATTGTGGGTTGTTGATAAGTCACCCTATGACACCTAAAACCTCCAGAATGAACTTGAACTAGTAAACTCTTGGTATATTAAAAATGGCATCAAACTAAATGTTTGCCTTTTGTACACAATCTCTCTTCGCATCATACTGTCTTGACAGCACACATCTGCAAAACAAAGATGTGGTTAGCAACCTGGGTACTTGGGTTGATAGCTCCATCTGTATTGGCAATCATGTACGATGGTTGTTAGGAAATACTGTTATTTAGCCCAGCTAATTACCAATGGAATATAATCAAGGTTTAAAAATGTAATCACTTCCGTATGTTCACATTGATCACACCAATTATTATTTACAAGCTCCTTTTCAGTTGTATCTTACTAAACTATTAAAGAATTAGAAAAATGGTTGACTAGTATGGCCTTCCTGGAGAAAAGAGGTGCTGCCTGAGTGGGGGTACTAGCAAAGCAGGAATTGTCATGAGACTCAGTGACCTTAGAATATCTATGAATTTATGAATCTATAAGTCTATGCTGGGAGGCAGTACCAAGAAGATGTGGTTATGGTCACACAAGCCAATGATGGTAACCTCTTTTGGTGCATATGTGGGATCACGCGTGCCAGGAGAAGGGGGCATAGTTTGCTGTTGAAGTGAACTAAGTGCTCACATCATCACCAGGTGTAAGGTTAGGCAATATAGTGAAAAAAAATCTCACATTGTTGATATACAGGCAAAAGTATAAAACACTCTTAAGGCTGTCTATATGACAGCTCCACAGACAACTCAGATGGTGTATAGTTGATTGAGGGGAGAGTTAATATATATTTGGCTGGCAAATTAACAAAAATGGTGCAAAATGATGAAAAAAATGTATCTGTATGTATACATATATCTATCTATATATTTATGTATAGTTACAAACACTTCTGTGACTCGGGACACCCACACCACTTATCTGGACCTCCTCAAATCTATTAAGATTCAACTCTACCTCCTGGTCCTTGGCAATTTTAACTACCCAGCCATTGACTGGAAGAACTACTTGAGCCAGAGCACAAATGCTCAAAGATTCCTTGACTTCATCAATGCCAATGCCTTGGACCAGGTAGTTGACACCCCCACAAGAGGTGACAACTTCTTGGACTTGGTACTAACCAACATAGGAAACCACTGCAGCATCCCTGCAGTCTCATCATTGCTGGAAAGAACAAACCAATAAGCGATCACCTTTGTAGTCACCATCTCCCCTGACCTCACTTCCTGCTAAGTTTAAACAAAAACATTTCTCCAAAAATTGATTACATCCTCCTGAGGGAAGGTCTAAACAGATTCACATCCCCCTCTTCAACAGTAGGAATTAGCACTAATGTCCAAGCCTACACCAAAATACTATATGACTATTTATATAAATGCATGTATTCAGCAATACTTAAAAAAAAATAAATAAATAACTTTTGCACATCTATGTATTTTTGTTATTTTACTCTGCACTGTATTGCTTTATTATGCTTGCTCATTATGCACATTTTATGTAAATGTATTTCTTGACTGCATGAATCTTACTCTTGTATTATACCATTAACTTTATGTAACCATGTTTCATTGTATTGCTTGTGGAGCTTTTCATGAATGAATGGACTGCATGAATCTTTACTCTTGTATTTTACCATTAACTTTATGTAACCATGTTTCATTGTATTGCTTGTGGAGCTTTTCTCCCCGGGCCTCCACTGAAAATGGGCACTTCTTGGCCCAGTGGACTTCCCCGGTAATCAAACTGAAATAAATAAATAATAAATAAATATAAATAAATACTTGACAGGGCAAAATCCTCCTCCTCAAGGAAGAGTATACCTGTCTGGTAGACATCAGCTATAAAAACACTCTGGAACAAAAAAAAAATTGCTTCCCAGGATCAAAATGAAACAGGTGCCAATTTGGAAACAAGCTCTCTTTGGCCTAAACAGGCAAATGAGGGTATTAGTGAAGTCCTCCAAAGCTAAAGTCAAGTCCAAATTGGCCACATCTACTAAAGACAATCATAAGGCCTCCTTCACATATGTCCAAAATCTAAGGGGAAACATCCAAATCTGCTCAGAACTGATGGTCAAGGACACCATGTACACAAATGCCGTGGATACAGCCAAGCTGCTGGCAGGTTCAGTGAAACCTTCACCCCCTGTCCCCCAATAAGTAATCAAATATATCCCCAGCAGATGCCCCCACCCATTATCTCTAGGGAACAAGTTATTACTGCCCTCTCAAAGGCTAAAAGCACAGCTTCCACAGGACCTGATAACATCCCAGGCTGCATTCTGCATCAACTCAGGCAGGAACTCACAGCACCATCAAGCACCCTATTCAACCTAAGTCTGAGTACTGTTTTCATCCTTGCCGAGGGGAGGATGGCCACCATCATCTCTGCACAAAGGTGGAGCATCCACCGAGCCAAGCAACTATATATCCATCAGCCTAAGTAGCCTGATTTGCAAGGCCATGGAACGCATTATTATGGGCCACATTAACAAGGACATCAGCAACCTCCAAACACTTGATCCCACACAGTTTGGTTTTGTCAAAGGAAGATCATGCCTGTTAAATTTGGTAGACTTCTTTGAGTCAGTCACCAAAGACATGGATGAGGGGAAGATGCTGCATGCCCCCACCTTGACCTGGACAAGGCCTTTGACACTATTCCCCATGTGGGCCTAATAGATAAACTATCCAAGCTTGGCATAAATGCGTATGTGACCAGACAAGTAGCTAACTGGCTCACTGATAGAACTCACTCAGTCAAAATAGGGGGAAGCTACCTCAATGTAGTAGACCTGTAACGAGCAATGTACCCCAGGGATTGGTCTCAGGGCCCCCCTGCTGTTTGTGATATACTTCTCCCAGGTGCAACCCAAAACTAGAAGTCTATGGCTGACCAGATTTGCAGATGAATGCAAGCTGGGCACTGTCATCAACTCCCCTAGTGATGTACACATACTATAAGAGGATTTCACCCAGACAAATGACTGATGCCAGAAACACAACCTCAATCTAAACGCCAAAAAATGCATCATTATCATCATCATCCCCTTTGGGGAGTGTGACATCCCCACAAATTATCACATTAATAACAATGTCCTAAGCATGTGAGCAGTTGTGAGGGACCTGGTCACTCAAGTTGACAGCAATCTAACTTTTGACCACATGTTGCCTCCATTGTGTGGAGAGCTTTTTACATGGTTCACCTTATTAGTAAGGGTATTTCTTCCAGGAACAAGGAAGTCATAACTTCCCTTATTCATTCGTTATCAGGCCCATCATGGAGTATAACAACTCTTTCGGCATGTACCTCAGGAAGCACATGCAGCAGCTGGAGAGACCACAGAGTTTCCTGATCAGGAGAGTCCAGGGCTTCAAAAATCTGTCCTACACAGATAGGCTAAAAGCCCTGTCCCTCTACTGCATCTCATACAGACTCCTCAGAGGAGATCTATGTTTGGCATACAGAGCAATCTCTGACCCCACCTTGATGAAATTGCTGTATAGCCGCAAGCCAAACTCCACTCACGTGACCCACACGCAAAACATCAACTTGGTCTGCGCCATCAATAGGACTTGCTGGTGGGAGAGATTTGTCTCCCAGGGACTCCTGCTTCTGTGGAATAGACTTCCTCTCCACATCAAGCAGAGTACTTCATCATCCCTCTTTAACAGGAACCTGGATGACTAGATGGAAAACAGAAAATACACCCCTGGGATTCCACCTGTGTCCCTGCTGGACAGGGGCATTGGGTGCTGACTTGTGGGAAAGTGGGCTAATTTTTTTGCTAGGTTTTTAAAGACCTCATATCCAGTAGCCTAGTAACTTACTATGATCCTATGATAAGTGATATTGCACCCAAACTATTCCTATCCATGAATCCAGACAGCTATTGCACCCTAAGCTGGATGGAAGAGAACAATGGGAAAAATGGGAATTACAGTACAAATAAAATGGACAAACTATAACCCAACATCAAAACCACAACTAGGGTGGGCCAAGCTGGGCAGCTGCCATAGGTACAAGTTGTCATCGGGTACAGTGTACAAATTCCAATGGCGCAGGACTGCAGATATAAATGAATGTCGATATTGCTTTTATGGCTTAGGGTAAGACCCGAAGTGATTAGGATAAGATGAGTGTATGTAACTGTAGAATGCTTTTTGTGAGATTATGGAGAAACCTTTTTTTTGTCATGTTTTGTTTTTGATCTTTACATTTGGGAACTTTGCTGGGGGGGGAGGCAGTTTGGAGATCTGTAGAGAGTGCTGCATGAGCTAGCTAGGTTCTTTTCTACATGGTACAAGAGCAATAAGGTGCCACTGAAAGCTGAAACAGGAGACCAACCCAGCTCATTCCTGAGGAGTCTGAGCATAAACACAGCATATGAGAGCATGATATCTAGGTATTCAAACCATGGATGACAAGGACTTTAGCTAGCCAAAGTATTCTGATTTCTTTATATCCACTGCCATAGCCAGCTATTCGAGATAATGGTGAAAGTTCTAAATCCAGCACAAGTCATAAGGATACCCAGTAGGCTTGAAATCTGATGTGGCTATACCAAAGTTTGGCAGCTCTTAAATGCTTTATTCCATGCATGGATCTCCTCAAATTATCTATGGTAGGATCCCAGTTATTATCATTAGCGGTAATATATAATTATTTACCATGGAACGGATAAGGCTGATCTATAACCAAATAGGATAGGTTATTTTGAGCATAGAAAAGGAAACTATCTAGGGCTAAAATAGCCAAAAGTGTACCTAGCCTAGTACTTACCTGTGAACCTATCAACCTGTAAATGCTACCATGAATGATACAGCTAGAGGCATTAAAAATGCTATCGCAGTTGCAACCACTCCTCCAGTCATCTTTCTCACACTGATCATGTACTTTTTTGAGTGACCAGTTAAGTCTATGAGGCTCACTTCTAGAAAGACACAGAGTGCAACTACATTTGAGGGCAACTAACTGACAGACTCCTTTTATTTACATATTACAGGGCTAGCTCAAAAGCTGCTGTTTGAAATGTGGAGTAGTTAAATATGTATAAACTGAAACACTTTTCCTGAAGTTGCTGCATTGCAATCAAGAACGTTAAGTATGTGTATCAGATAGATATGTATGTGTACATATTTATGTGTAAATGTTTGTAGCTTTAAGAGTGCTATGTACCTATAATGCACCTAGTATCCATCAGCTGAGAAGAAGCAGTTATGATAGGAATTGTGTTGTTTACTGCCATTTTATGTGAAACTGAAACTGCATCATAACTTTGCAGTCTTGAGTCTTGTGCCATTATTAAGTACTTCTGTCTTATGGCATGGTAGTGTGGCTGGCAACAATTTCAATACAATGTTGGTAGGTTTACTGTGGCGGAGTACATTTTATGAACAAACTATGTTGTGTACAAAGACCTAGTCACCGTATACCTGGACAGCAGGTTTGGTGAAGAAACTACGCAAATTGTGTTGTTTTCTTCCTGTGCCTAACGCAGATGGACAAAAATGACATGAAGAATTTTTATGACATGTTCTGTAAATCAGTGAGGTGTATAAAAATAATGACTTAAATGCTGTGGGATTGATATAGATTTTCATTGACCACATGCCAAAGTATTGGCAACAGCAATCAAAATGTGCTTAAGGATGGCCTTTGGGACTTGCTATACTGATCTTTGTCCATCTGTTCTACAAGTTATTTTATTCCTGTAAAGTTTGTTCTAACAATTTGCGTTTTGGAAAGGCCATTTAGCGCAACAAATTGGGTGAAAACTTGGCTAAGAATATCAGGTGCACAGATTTATGGCCTATTCCTGCTGATTCTTTACTGCTCAAATATTCCTGACCAAAAGAATAAACTAATTTACAAAGTTCAAATTCATAAACAAGGCAAGCGACAAGCAAGGCAGAAACTCACAAATGCTTTATTATACGACCGAATAAATCAGACATGCCTGGTTTATCAATTTGATTTTATCTTGTTGGCTTGGGCGCTTGACTTTCTGTTGTTCAGTGGCTTTATTATTACTGTTTAATTCACAAAGTTATTAATAAGTTTGAACCAGGTGAATGCTGTGTACAACCACTGTTCAAAACGGGGATTTATCTTTTATATAACAGTTTTCTGTTTTGCACCAAAGACTCTTGGACTTATCGGCCCTAATGTGAGTGGCTCTGGCTGTGAGAGAGTTAACCTGCCTAGAAGCATTTCTGAATAGTATGTGGCTGCCACACCATATGCTCGCAGGTTAAATAGACTAAGTATGAAGTTTAGTGATGAGATTGAAGTGAGGAGTCTCTAGTAAGACATTCTTGAAGTTTTGAGTCCTGGGATGAGTTTACTGGGCTTCTAAGTCGTGAGGCTTGACCGGATGGAACAGAAATTCCTAAATGCTTAGTGAGTGAAACTTTCCATGCTAATTGAAGTTTAGTCAGGATAAAGGTTCTCATGTATAGCACCGGGTATCCTGGCATTTCAGTGGATAATGAATCCTGCTTCGACTTCAATAATGATGATGATGAGGAGACTATAAGGAAGGGTGTTTACCTTAAAGAAAAAAAATACAAGAATAATACATTCAGACCTTTGCTTAAGGGGCAGAGTTTTATAAAAACTCAGAGTGATTTATAGAAGTCCCCATTTATGAAAGTGTGAAAAATACATGACTGCATAGAAACATAATGTACAGTTTTATGTTTTTTTCTTGTAAGAGCTATGTAATATTCACTGATCAATACTGTGTTTATCATTTGCTGAAGTGGGCATTAACATTTTGTCCAGTGAAAGCTATTCCATTTGTATTGAAAACTGAGCAACTGCATGCCCTTTTTGAATAGGTCTTGAGTAACAGATGTCACACAGTTTATTTGAAACAGCAAAATTGTGTTGAACATGAGTGCTGATTTAGTTGTTTTTCATTGCAAGATCTGCATAGCATTCACTGAGCTATGATATATTTTATTGTGAAGTCATTTCTAAGCTGTATTTTAGAAAAAACTCATTTTTTACTGAAAACTGTGCCCATGAGTCTTTCTGAAAGTGTTAAGTAACAGATATGTCACACAGTTTTGCTGTGTATCAGTAAGCAGCAAGCTTATTGTAAATTCCTATTTTATAAAATTACGCATAACTTGTGGTCAGCACAATGGTTGTAATTGGGTACAGAGGCAGTTTGTGGAAGAATGTGATTGACCACTTATTTCAAATATTCATCAGAAATCCAATGATGTTAGGTATATCAGAAAGTTAGAGAAGTACTGTAAAATATATGACAAAGCTCATGAAATGCCATGACATGAAAAAGTCTAATGGCCCCCAGAGTCCTCCAGCATAATTAATTACATCCGGGAAAGCACCTAGACTTCCAGAAAATCTCCAGTTTGTATTTTCCTATTAGTTTCTAGTGGGGAGCTCTGATCCTTACTGACTAGGGGAATAAAAAAGACACTGAGGAGATACATGTCAAAAATGACAGAAAAACATTTTGTCCTGAAATTTGGGGTTGAGAGTTCTAGATATATTTCTAAGTTAGAAAATCATGTAAACCTAGAGTTAAAATATGTCTGCATCTGAGGTAATGATGAGCTGGTGCGGAAATCTTGATAGACGTCTAGATTTAGTTCTTTTAAGAGTTTACGAGGCATCAGTAGGAGAGTTATACTATAGACATTCATATTTAAGCATTGATATTTAAGTGAAACTAGGTGTCTAATGGCTCACTCTTTCTAGCAAAGCCAAGTTAGTCTGTAGAGTGAACACATGGGTGAAAGTGTGGGCACACTAATTGAGGGGTTAGGTTGTAGAGTGTGAAGTGGAAGTTAAGAGGTAAATACAGAAGGATAAGCACTTCAGGAGTGAAACTGGGTTGGCTTTGTATACAGCAGAGTGTAGAGTAGTATCTTCAAGACACAGCACAGGCTGGTGTACTGGGTAGGCATTCAGTGTGTGGGTCAAGTTAGACTGGTCCAGTGGCACTTACTATTCCTTTTTTGCGTGATCTTTTGTATCCTTACCCCTGGCAGGTGTCTTTTACAGTGACAAACTGTCCATACTCAGCCTGGTGAATGGGACATCTGTGTGTTCGTCTCACAATGGTATCCCCTATGATCAAAATAATGGGTTGTGTGATTATCTTGTATTATGGGCTTAGAGGTTGAGATGCCATAAGATGTGGCTGTATGTGTTGGGGTGGGTGTTTTTGGTAGAGTGCGTTTGAGGTTAATGAGGATATTTATTGTGATTGCAATGACTGGGAAGTCTTTGGGGTTTAGGAAGATGACATTAAATAGTCTCAGCATGTGTAGGTCTTTGTGTATGTAGTGTATATTTTCTGACCATCCATTTGGTATTATATGTGCTTGAGCCTTGTATCCACATTAGGAGTGTAACTGTGTGAAAATTTTCTGGGAACCAGCAATAAGGTTTTTGGAAGAGGTAAGTGGCAAAGAAATAGATGCTGAAGGATATGTGGTGGTGGTGTGTGTGCGCATGTGTTTGTTTTTGTTTTTTTGTAGGAAGGGAAGTTGTTAAACAGATGAAGGGAAATGGTTGCATGTTAATGTGAAGAAAGGAAGATTACAGAAATGTGGAAAAAGTGTGAGTGAGTAAACTGTAAAATAAAGGTAGTGAGGGCTAAGAGGATCTTTGAGAAGAAAATATGGGGAATGGAGAGAATGTAGGGAACATGTTCAGCTGGTCAAGCAATACATGTTTATTATTGCTGTTTTATTAATTGTGTGTTCTTTCTATAATGCAGTCTTTTATATTCCTTCATCACAATGTAAGAAAGTTGTCATAATTTTGCATGAAAAAAAAATGTATCTGCTTTTACTGTATTTGTGTTTCTTCCTACTTTATTTTGCTTTTGTGTCATCTTAAAAGTACTCAATTGTATTTAGTACTGCTTGGTGTAACTCATTCTAAGCCTTTTAGTTTAAGCACTTGGGCTTCAGACTAGTTGTTTTACATTAAGAAGGTTTGTGGTCTGCACTGTAGTGGCAGAACAGGTAGCTTACATCCTTCTAAGTTGGGAACTGCTGATTGAGGGCTCAGTGTCTGTTATTCTAAAAGTGTATTAATTCTGGTTTAAGCACTTGGGCTTCAGGCCAGTTATTTTACATTAAGAGGGTTCGTGATCTGCACTCTTGTGGGAGGAGAGGCTGGACTCTGCCTTTCTGAGCTGGGAATTTCTGGTTAAAGGCATATAGGGCCTGCATATTTGAACTGCTTCTTACTGAAATTGGTACACCTTGTTTGCTGTAGCATAGACTAGATCCAGGCTTGCTGAATCTAGCTTTGTTTGTATAACTTGAGCACTAATCCAGGCATTGTTTAAAGTATTCAATTGTATTTATTACTGCTTGGTAGTAACTTGATTAAAGTGTAGCTATCATTCTAAGTCTTTTGGATTAAGCACTTGGTCCTCAGACCAGTTGTTTTACATTAGGAAGGTTTGTGGCCTGCACTGTGGTGGCAGGACAGGTAGCTTACATCCTTCTAAGTTGGGAACTGCTAACTGAGGGCTCAGTGTCTGTTATTCTAAAAGTGTATTAGTTCTGGTTTAAGCACTTGGGCTTCAGGCCAGTTATTTTACATTAAGAAGGTTCGTGGTCTGCACTCTTGTGGGAGGAGAGGCTGGACTGAATCTAATTTTGTTTGTATGCTTGTTGTTTGTTTGCTTGTTATTTCACTGAAACGCTAATTCCACCTAAAATGCAGCTTTTCAGTGCTTCTGTGGATCCCTAGTGATATCTGCATTGCTTACTGTACTTATTTCCTTGTTTCACTTGAAAGAAAGTTACTGTTTGTCATTTTTGCATTTAAGTTACCTGTAACACATTGCTTTTAAGTTACCTGGCACTTGCTCACTAAAACAGTTATATAATTCAACACTAAAAAATTTAAAGCACTACACCATCACAAACTCCCCTTGAGTACCATGTTCCCCATTGGCCCTTTTTTTCAATTATAAAGGAATTCCCAATACTATTCTAGCATGTCCAAAGGTCAGTTGTCAATCTCCTCTCCGGTCCAGCTGGTGAATCTGGGAATCTTGAGGCAATGTTACAACTGCCTCATGTACACAGACAACCCTCTCCTCCTCCCAACACATTCCAACACATGTGAGAGATGCAACCATATAGCCAAACTGGTGGCTAAGCTCTCTCAACTCAGTACTGGCGTAACCAGTCAGGAGGAGAAGGAAACCACACTCACTACAATTCCAGTCTCACATAGACCTACCACGACAGCAAACCAAACACATAAACACACAAAAACATACTCGGAGGCTCTAAATAAAAATCTGCCTAAGCAGCAGAGACCTCCAAAGCAGACACCCAAGCAACCGCTACCCGAAAACAAAACACGTGCAACACATAGCTCACAAAGCCAGTGTGCCGAACAGTCACAGCCCTTAAGGCTAAACAACACACCTGATTACACTTGTAATAGGTGACTCTATCGTCAGGCACACTGACATCCCGCTCACCAGGCTGAACAAGGAGAAGGTCACGGTGAGCTGCCTGTCAGGCGCTAGGATCCGCCACATAACACAAGCACTCAGGTCACTCCAAGGCAAGTACAAATATGACTCAGTCATTGTCCATGCTGGTGTGAATGACCTGAGATGTACCTCCCTGGACTACATGATAAGAGACATAGAGGAGCTCCCTGAGCATGTAGCCCAGGCTGGTATGACCCTGACCTTGAGTAGCATCTTACCCTCACCAAGAATGATGCCACAATATGAAGACAAGATGATCAATTTCAACAATTGGCTTAAGAATTGGTGTCATTCAAAGGGGATCCAGTGCCTGTCAGCCTGGGATGACATGCTCAACAAGCCACGATGCTTCGCTAGGGACAGCTTGCACCTGTCACCCCTGGGCTTTCGGATATTGGCAAAGGCTCTTGCTACCCCCATAGTGCCTTTTTTAGGCAAGGCTCAAAAGACAAACCCACCTCCATAGGTATCACAAGGGATAAGAAACTAAGAGTAATGCTATTCAATGCCAGAAGTCTAAACCTCAAGATGCACACACTCGAAACTCTCCTTAGCATGGAGAACATCAATATCTGTGCAGTAACAGAAACCTGGTTCAAGGCTCCCGAGAGCACACCAGCACTACCAGGTTATACCTCATACCATGCTTTTCAGCCCCAAAACTTGGACCTAACTACAAAAGGAGGAGGAGTATCAATATTCGTCAAAGATACCCACACCTCCAGGTTGGTGGCACAGCACGAAGCATCAGAGACTATCCATGTGCAACTAACAGTGGGTAAAACTGCCTTCCAGTTTATAGCCTGCTACAGACCACCCTCCCAAACCCAGGAACCCCACTCAGCCTTCTTGAGAACACTGGAAAATATGAAGGTCTCTCCAAACACCATTATACTGGGTGACTTCAACTACCCAAACATAGACTGGGAGCATTACTCTAGCTCCAACATGCTAGGCCAAAGGTTCCTAGAATTTATAAACTCAAATGCTATGGAACAACTTGTTACCACTCCCACAAGAGGGGAAAACATACTGGACCTGATCATCTCCAACATGGGGGCTCTATGCTCCAGACCAGAAGTGTATCCCTCACTGGTAAGATCAGACCATAAACTAATCTCACTGGATATTTACATCCTGACCCCACCCCCTGCCAAGAAAACCACAGTGAAAAACTTCTCTAAAGCAAATTTTACACTCCTCAAAACTGAGGTGGAATCCTTCAAAGCCCCCGGGCCTGTGGAAAATACGGCCCAGACCGCAGAATCCTTTATAAACACATTCTATGAACACCTTCAGGAATGCATGGATCATGCAATCCCAAATAAAACCAAGACCCAATCCTCCAAAGGCAGACGTCCTGTCTGGTGGACCCCAGCCATAAACAAACTATACAATAGAAGGAGGAAGCTACTACATGACAGAGCAAAATCCCAAAAAGGGAAGGCATCTCTGATCAGGATTAGCAAAAAACTACGGGCACTCATAAAATCGTCTAAGGCCAGCTTTGAGAGAAAAATTGTACAGGACACTTAGGATAATCACAAGGCTTTCTTTAGTTAGGTTAGGAACCTGGGTGGGAATTCCCAGATATGCTCAGAATTAGTCCAAAATGACAAAAAATACACCAAACCCACAGACATTGCCAACATCCTAGCTGACAGGTTCAGTGCAAACTCCCCCCCTCCCCACCAAAAGGGCAAATATCTATCCCAGCAGAGTGCTGCCCCCCTGACATCTCAGATGCTCAGGTAAGAGCCGCCCTCTCCAAAGAAAAAACACAGCATCAATGGGACCAGACGGTGTCCCGGCTGCGTCCTACATGAACTCCAAGAAGAGCTAAACCCAAACATAAAACTACTGTTCAATCTCAGCCTTACTACAGGATATGTACCCAGAGTGGTGTACAGCAACAGTGGTCCCTCTCCACAAAGGTGGTGCCTCAACAGATCTTGGAAACTATTGCCCCATAAGCCTGACTAGCTTGGTCTGCAAAGCTATGGAAAGGATCATCATGGACCTCATAAATAAAGATATTGGGGACCTACAGACACTGGATCCTACCCAGTTCGGCTTTGTTAAGGGCAGATCCTGCCTCTTAAACCTGGTTGATTTCTTTGAAACAGTCAACAAGGCCATTGACGAGGGGAAGGTGGTCCACACAGCCTACCTGGACCTCGCAAAAGCCTTTGATACAATACCCCACTCAGGCATTATCGATAAGCTCACCAGCTTAAATATAACCCCCTATGTCACTAGATGGGTTGCAAACTGGCTCAAGGACAGAACCCCATGGTTAAAATTGCTGGAGCCATGTCAGACTCCAAACCAGTTACAAGTGGTGTCCCACAAGGCCAAGTCCTGGGACCTTTCTTGTTCAGTATATATTTCTCGGAGGTACAGGCTAACACAAAAGGACTGTGGCTGACCAAGTTCGCAGATGACTGCAAACTGGGCGCCATAATCAACTCTCCAGCCGACACAAGCATCCTCTAAAAGGGCCTCATAGAAACAGACAACTGGTGACAGAGCCATGGCCTCAAGCTAAATGCCAAAAAATGTATAGTCATCCCCTTTGGCAAAAACAAAGTGCCCACAAATTACCACATAGGTGGTAATCCATTAAGTACAGAAGAAGTAATTAGGGACCTGGGGACCCAAGTTGATAGCAATCTCTCATTTGACAACCACGTGGCCAAAGTGGTTAGAAAAACATTTTATATAGCCCACCTAATCATGAAGGGATTCACATCTAGATCAGGGGAGGTCATCGTGCCTCTTTACTCATCCCTCATCAGGCCCATAATTGAGTACAATGCCACTTTTGGGATGTACCTTACCAGACACCTGCAGCAACTGGAAAGACCCCAAAAGTACCTCACCAAGAGGATCAAAGGGCTCAAACAGATGCCATATGCTGCCCAGTTAAAGAAACTCCAGCTCTACTCAGTGGCATACCGCCTGCTCCGTGGCGATCTGTGCCTGATGTATAAAGCCATGTCCAACCCGGAATTAATGGACATGCTGCACCTCAGAAAATCCAAATCCCATTGAGCTACGCGCTCGAGAGACTTGAACCTCAGCACTGAAATAAATAGGACATGCTGGAGGGACAGATTCATAACCCAGAGGCTCCCTTCACTATGGAATAAAATCCCAGTCCAGGTAAGGCAGAGTCCCTCACTGACTGTCTTCAAGAGGAATCTTGATGAGTGGATGGGAGATCGTAGGTTTACCCTGGGTATCACTTCTGTGTCACTGTTAGACAGAGGCACAGTATACTAACCTCGAAAAAGGGCATAACAAAATTAATTTAAAATGGGTGGCGAAAGCCAAACACACTCTGGCTAGGCTTATAAATGCCCTAGGGCAGGTAGCCTAGTATGAACCTATGAACCTATGTGTGACACCTTTCCGGATTAAGTACTGATGCAATCACAGCCATCCTATACACGAAGCATATTTTAGCTGATGCATATTCAACATGTATACTGAGTGTTCAAATCCCATATATGGTAGTAGTTTTCATCTAGGGTATCCAAATAATAGTATGCAGCTGTAGGTGAAAGCCAAACACACTCTGGCTAGGCTTATAAATGCCCTAGGGCAGGTAGCCTAGTATGAACCTATGAACCTATGTGTGACACCTTTCCGGATTAAGTACTGATGCAATCACAGCCATCCTATACACGAAGCATATTTTAGCTGATGCATAT
>NC_056728.1:174137202-174169702 GCF_019279795.1 Protopterus annectens | reverse complement strand
CCGTGATTGTCCCTGATTTGTCTTTGCCTTGTCCCTGTCACAGTTGAAATTAGTCCCCAAGTATCACTGAGGTCTGTACACATATGTACACCAACCAACTGTCACATTTGTTGACAGGACTATTGCATACCTGTAGTGAATTCATAAGTGATGTCCAGAATAATATTCATCGTATATATGAATGAATGAAATAGTCAAATGTGAAGGGAAACACCAGTGAAAACCCACCCCCATGTATCATGCAGTGGAACCACCCCCCATCCTATATTATGTAGTGCTGACCTAATAATGTGGTCAGGGGTGCCTAAACCCCTGCATCTGTAAACACAGGTAGAATGTTAAAATCGAGACCAACTCTGTCCATGTGCTACGTCTGACATTTGAACAGGTACAGGGCAGTTCCAGTCACAAGTCAGACAAGCCTAAACCCAGACCAGCACATGAACACTCTGACAATCAAACACACTTATGTGCCAGGACTATAAGCATTGGAGTTCTGAATATCCTTGGAGTGAGTAAACATGCAGCACAGGTCCTGAGCAGTAGGGAATAGGGAATGTCGCAAGCGTAGTACTGCAGTTTTCCCAGCAGGAGAATGGATGCCTGCTGTGTAAGTGAAGTGGTGTGGCATATGTTAGGGTAGCTATGAACCATGGGTATACATATAAATGAGGCCGAACACCAATAGTGTAGTGGTTAGAGCATCCGCATAACGTAAAGGCATTCCCGGTTCAAGTACGACTATAGCACATATCAATTTTTTGTGTAATGAATGCCTCTGTGCTGTAAAGCCAACATTTAAACATGTAAAGGTGAACATGTGTTTCACATGGGGCCGTTAACTGGATTCCATCAATCAAAGTGGTACTGTCATAAGGAATAAGGCACATGTAAGCACAAAGAAGTGGCAGTAAACATATGTAACTCACAATAAGGAGATGCAAGTGTGCCTGTGTGGGTGTAAGCAGCTTTTAGCATAGAAAATGTATGTTGTTTTGTACAGATGTAACTTGTGTGTGTATATATATATATATATATATATATATATATATATATATATATATATATATATATATATATGTGTGTGTATATAGATATATTTATATATATAGATAGATGTGTGTATAGATAAATATCCCCAGACTTAAAAGAAATATGCAATTATATATATATATATATATATATATATATATATATATAGATAGATAGATATATGTATATAGAATGAACGCCGAAAGACGAAAGCATACATAAGGGTTGTGAAGGGAATCTAGAACCACTAAGGTATTATAAAGTGCTTGCAGCGTATGTCAGATAAAGCTGCACAAGAGTGAGTAGAGCACTGCTATTCACACCAGAGGCAGGGTTATACCAGTGGCCATAATATCATTGAAGTGCTATGTCAACATTATACGCAGACGGAATGTAGTTCATGTTGTGACCACCTACTCTTGTAAACTACAAATTGTTCATAATCCATAACACCAGGAAAGGCACATGTGTGCAATTATAAATGGAGGGAGACCCTGTGAATACATGAGGTGGTACAAAATGTGTGTAGGACCCCAACGTTCTGGAGAGGGCAATTTGTAAAGGTGTGTCATGGCTGCATTATCAGGTGGATAATGGCTGTTACGCGTGGAAACTCAACACGGGTGGGCTGGAGAAACTATGGCTATGCGATTATGGACACAGGAGTGCCAGGGTTGGTTGCGCCAGTTGCAATGGAGCAACCCGTGTAGGTCAGCTAGTACGTAGGTGCGATTCCCAGCTAGAGCATCTTCTGCATGGAGACATGCATGAATGGGCGTACCGTCGTTGGAGGTTGTGCGCCAGGGCTGGCATTTCGGCACGTAAAACCTATCTGCCAACCATTAGCGGACTGGAGTTCTGCTGTGGTGACCCCAAACCGGGAAAAGCCGAAAGACACAACTACATGCAGACATCAATATGTTGACATACAGTCTCTGTAACACAAGCACTACATTTATTAACATAAATAATATGAATGTGCACAGAAACAAATACAGTAGCAGGAATAATAGGCTGTGCAGACGAGAAATAGGTCAAATGACACTGTATCACATCACACTTATCAGCGGTACTCCAGACATGAAAAAAGTGCGACATCTGTCCGCTGTATAATGTGCTGTATACTGATTACAAGTTAACTGGAGTGAAGCGTCGGTGTCATAATGACTAAGGCAAAAGTATGCTGTTGAAGCAGAGATAAAACCCAATATGCATGTGTAAGTGGGTATGTCCGGGAAATGTATTGGTTAACGGAGACACAGATGTATATTTATACATATATATATATATATATATATATATATATATATATATATACATATATATATATATATATATATATATATATATATATATATATATATATATATATATATATATATATATATATATATATATATATATATATATATATATACACATACAACAGTTATTGATATATACACATACACACAAAACAAATATATATGTCATTATAGATATACACATGTACACATGTACATAACTAGGTTACTTTACAGCAATTACTGGTAACATATGTTCAGACCAGGCATATGTTACTGGGAGGTCCAATAAACAAATGTTTACCTCCCACACCACCCAGCTAGGCCAGTCAGACATACAGACAGCCAATAAAGATAAATACACTGCTGCTGTCCAAAACACCAGCAGGAAAGTACTAGTGGGAGAGATCTGCAAGGTCTACACTTTAAACATGGATAACGGGGTCCCTTGCGGGACACCAAAAATTCACTCTATGTGTGAACCCCTGGTTATCGATGTGAGCAGGATGTATGTGTACATGGAACAGTAGGTTGTGCAAGTGTAATAACACATGGGTTGACAAAACTTACGACATGTGTCCTGAGACAGGGAGAGTGGGCAATGTGTAGGGGTGTGCTCATACCCCAGATGCGCTCACAGTAGGTATTTGTCATGAGTGCTGTAGAGGGGTGCCAGGTAGGTGAATCATGGGTATGCAATAATGGGCTTAAGTGTGCAGGTGCTGGTTGGCAGAGATGTAGTAGGCCCGCCCAGTGGAAGTCATTAATATTCCTATGTGGGCATAGCAGATGCCTATACCTCCCAAACCTGAAGAGCACATCTACTGGTTAGTCTGTAAACCATTGGGGGAACACCTAGGGACTATATCAGTGCCATGTACCCGATTATCATGGACGTCCATATTTATGAATCAGAATGTAACAAAGTCCAACTAAACACTTCCAGAACTAGTGATATTAGGTGGACAGGTGGTGGAATACAGGTAATGACTGATGACAACATGTATGAGTCATAAACAGCATGTACCTTGACAAACGTGAATGAATACATATGCCCTGTGACTGTCAATGTGTCTGGTTAATAGAACCAATCATCTAAATGTGTCCCTCAGGGTGTTATGCAGTGTCCCTGATACAGTGTTCATTCTCCCCCATTGGTATGTGAGGTCTGCTAGTGACAGAAAGCGCATATTTCACTGACCACCTTAGGTAGATGATAGCATAATAGATTTGGATTACCACCTGTTCGCCTTTGTGAGGGACACACCACTCTGGGCAGTTGTGTCCTGCAAAATGAATGTTATGGCACATGGCCTGTGAGTTCGGGAAAGGAGGTCATATATTGTGTGTAGTGTTGTCATAAAATGATTTTGTTTTATCAGAAACAGCTGCATGTTATAGGAAACAGTATTAGCAACTATAATGCTACAAGAATAACCTTAACGTATGCAAACTGGTGAAGTTGTCAGTTTACTACTGGCTGTGGGTATGTGTTGCCTTGCCAAATGTGATAGCTCTACATATAGGTCCTATAGGGCTGCCACCATTCCGAATGGCCAAAGTGGGACCTGCTCTGTAGAAATGTCAGACGTACCAGGGCAGAACATACCTACAGCCATGCATAGTACAGAAATATGTGGACCTAAAGGTTAAGGGTCTGGTTGTTAACAACAAAAATATTTTAAAGGACTCATGGGATTTATTACAGAAACTAGACCACTCACTATGCTCTGAAGAATTATCTTTTGGTACCCTGGATGTCACAGATTTATTTACCAGTATTCCCCATGACATAGGTTTAGAATGGTTTGAGGAAATGTTGATTGAATACCAAACACTAACGCATAGTGAATTTAGAACTGTCCAGGTACTTATGGAACTTGTTTTAAAGAACAATTTTATATTCTTCGAAGGTGAATACTTTAAACAAGTGAGAGGTGTGGCTATGGGTGCACATTGTGCCCCCACATATGCCAACATTATTATGGCATAATGGGAAAACCACTTTTTGCTAAATTCTATGTGCAAAGATTATTGGGTCTTTTATGGTAGATTTTTGGACGACTTGTGTTTTTTATGGAAAGGTGATCAAATTTCCTTTGAGAAACTGGTCAGACATCTTAATAAAATGACGGGTTTTTTACATTTTACATATAAATTTGAACATCACATATTAAACTACTTAGATGTAACCATCACAAAAAATGGAAATCAATTTGTCTCAAAAGTGTATAGAAAAGAGACATTCTCTAACTCTTACTTGCACTATATTAGTTCCCATCCTCACTTTCAAAAAAAAGGTGTGATCAAGGGACAGTTAGTTCGTATAAGTAGGATGACTTCTGATAATGAATGGTTCAACAAAGAATATGAATGGTTAAAAGAACAATTTCTGAACAGGGATTACCCTGCTAGTTTATTTGATGAAATATACAATGAAGTATTGGAAGGTAGGAATATGAGGTTTGCCCCAATTATAGGTATGGCTTCAAATGAAGGTACAACGCCACACGAAGAGAATTCATCAGATACATATAGTGCAGGTATTATAACCACCTATGATGGCCAATCTGGCCTGATAAGGAAACTAATAGACAAAGAGTAGGGAAACTTTGCCAAAATATCTGACCTAAATTACATATTCGATGATAGCCTAAAATATGTTTACCGAAAAGGTAACACCATAAAAAACCTTATAGAGAAAGGTTCAAGAAGATTTGTTACCAAAGGTGTAGTAAATAAAAAAGGGCTATTTAAATGTGGAGCATGTAATTATTGTACCCACCTAATAACTGGTGACTGTTACTATCTAAATGCAAGGAAAAGGAAACTTTACTTGAATGTACATGTAAATTGTAACACAAAAGGAATAATATATTTATCTATATGTAAGGTATGTGGTTCTTTTTACATTGGCAAAAGTGAAAGAAAGTTGAAACAAAGGATTTACGAACATCTATATGACATTAGGACCAAGAAGGATTGTAATGCATTATATAAACGCACTAATACATGTAAAGAAGCCAAGTTTCAGTTTTTTGTGTTAGAGGTGGTGGAAACTGACCCTAGGGGAGGAATGTGGGAAACCCGAGTGGAGTATAGAGAATTATTTTGGCAAATTGTACTTGAATCCACCAGGTTCCCAGGACTGAATGATATGATCTCCCTGGGTCCTGTACTTAAACTAAGAACTGCAAAACTTTGAGAAAAAATATTATTTTTTAGTTTTTTGTTTAATATTATAATACAAGGTATTTAGCTTAACCAAATCATGACACTCTTTGAGACTACCTTCTTGAACTATGGATTTATATTTTGACAGGTATATACTTAGATGAAACACTAGAGGGAGCAGTTTTTGTATTAATTCAAATTTTAATTTTTATATGTTTTCTATAATAATCATAATTGTGTTAATGTTTTTAGATTAGAGATTGGTGATTTTTACATAATATTTAGTGTCTATATTATATGTTCTGTATTTACATTTTAGACACTATTTTAAATGTATAAACATTTAACATTGTCTGTAATTGAATTTTACATTTCATTGGGTGACAATCAATTGCCAGCCCTATAAAGAAAATGGACTGACTGAAAATTAACAGCTATCTGATGAAGTTGATGACGAAAACGATGTTTTGCAGAACGTTAATGATTTTATTGTGTCCTGTCTACAATTCATTTTTTTTTGTTGGTTCCTGTCATTTATTAAACCTCAGTGCCTGTGGATCCGTGGTGCTTTTTTTCTTTTGGATTACAGAAATATACATATCAGCACAAATCAAAGCTTAGTCTAGCAGCAGTCAAGTTGCTTATGCTACTTCATGTAACATATTGACGTGTCATGTATACAAGAACCATTACATGCAACTATTACAGACACATAGAATATAATAATATCCTCTAATCAGGACAGGTGCAATGGCTAGAGTATTGTTACATGACACATATGCCTAAGGGAGGACTGTCCCATGCAAAGTGGGAAAGGCGTCACTCCTACAGTCTCCAGTCGTCCAATCTAAAAGATAGAAAACCTACATTAGGTATGTGGTAGCATGACCTGGCAGAGAGCTGCGTCAACCAAATAACATTCACATGTCAGCATTGCAGAGTATCGGTTCCCATGTATCAGCCAGATGGGAGCAGATTGTATGAGGAACACGCATATAATAAGATTATGTCACTGGACAGGCCACTGAGTCCGTACAGTCGAACGCCTGCCGTCGCCTAATGGTTAGACATACCTGATACTGTAATCATGTAATCCGATGTAATACGCATCACAAGGGATCATGCACACCCAGAGTGAGTGACAAATGTAAGCACAAATGTTGGTGAGTGAGCGGGTGTAAGCGTGTTTGTCTACCAGTATGCCAGTAGTGCACTGTTAAAGAAATGTGTAGTCTAGATGAGTATAAGGAGCTATAACCAGAGGTCAGCAGTGCTTAACACCGTGCAAACCCACGCACAACCGCTCCCACCTGCTGGAATGTGCCTTACCCACTCCATATCTAAAGGCATTGTTCTGTCTGCAAACAAAGAACCGTCCTTTGTACATGTTGGTAGCAATACCCTGCACACACAGCTCATGTGAATTACCAATACACCATGGCATATGTACAGACAATAGACCACACACATACCATACAGCACAGTCATCCAACAGTATAGCAATGTACTGTCAGATATGTCCGGACCACTGGTGTTTGCAGACCTGGCCATCCTGTGTTTCAGTGTGTGAGCATGCCCAGTATGACTGTTACGCATGTTGTCAACTGACATTACCGTCATACCGTCATGTGTTTGAGCATGCCAAGTATGGTCAAGTGGATCGCATGTGTCACATGTTCAGATAGTCAGTACTGTGGTGCCGACCCCTGCGTGCTACACCGACAAGTGGCATGCTGTGTCTGCAGGGTAGCTAATGGTCATGTGGCAATGACAGTTGCTACATTTCTGCACAGTGTGGGGGGACATCCAACCGCATCCACAGTCCTACACAACACCAGTGGTGGCGCACATGACTCTCACATGTGGACGTTGGAAGGGGGGCACAGCTGACAGTTGTACACATGTGCCACTACTGTACTGGTATGTCAGGTACTCCATTTCAGTGTGTAGACCTATCTAAATTGCTGGTTGGAGGCATACCAGTGTATGTCAGATCCTAGCTTTAAGTACCAGCATAGTGGTGTTGGATGTCCTAGACTTCACATCTGACATCCAACTGCCTGGCCTGCTGTAGTCTGTGTGTGTCTGTGGGGGTTGCGGTCATTCATTGGGCATATCCAGAGGCCATTGTATGTCATTTGTCTGTATTGGTCTACACCTGAATATAAACGAACACCTATTCTGGTACACCTGCTGGATGATGCAACCGAATAAGTACAATCATGCTTATTAATGCTATGTGCACCTGTGTAATATAAATTAATATAATTGAATAATTAATATAATAATCAATTTTTAGAATTTAAAGAGTTACAATGAGAGAAAAATGAAATACAAACTACAACTACAAATACATGCCAACAGTAAAGTAACACTGTGAAAACAAAAAAAAAAAAAAAAAAAACTTATATACAGTCTCTGTTTGGTTCGTTTATATTCATTTGTTGCTGTTTTGGTTAGCTTATTTGGTCTACACCTGTCCAGCTGTATGGAACTTGTGTGGGCTGTATGGACACACATGATGTTCAGCCCATAACCTGCAGTGGGTTAGGACACCCTGTGTACTACTGGCTACTATTTTGACCACAGTATGTGCTACAGATGTCATGGTGCCACTATGGATGTGTTCTGTCTACTGCCTTAAGAGTCGGCCACCAAATTCCCTTGTATGCCTACATCCGTACTATAGCAACGGGTAAATACACATTGTAATACAACTGCCAATTGTTAGGTCAATTGACTTATCTTGGGGGTGTTCTGGACCTGAGGACAGTGCTGGAGGGCTGCCTATGTTGGATGCACACAGTGCACTTCCTATACATGGCTGAGTACAGGTAGTGTCATGTTTGGCATCTATTGTACTGTGTGCGAGTCAGAGAGGGAGAAATCACTGGGTACCTACTGTGTCAGTGCATATGCCTTGTGTAGCCTCTTTGCCAAGGGCAGGTCATACTGTGCATGGCCCTATTGCCTACTGGGCCCAGCTCAGGTAGTTCCTACTCCAAGTCACACTGTGCCTGTACAGGCCTTGGCATTGGTGGTGGGCCGTGTGGCGCTGCCCCATGCTGTTCCTGCTGCAACTGTTACTGCAAGATCAGATTGTGTAGCATAGCAAATACCATAACAATTTGTGTGCATGTAGCTAGGGAATACTGCAGGGCTCCACCGGATGTGTCCAGATACCAAAACCGTGACCTGAGCATCCCAAACACATGCTCAGTTATATGTCTTGCCTGTGCATCTGCCTCATTATGGTGTGATTGTCCAGCTGTGTGTGCATTGCAGATGGATGTCATCAGCCATGACTCCAGTGGTTACCCAGCACCCCCCACTAGGACACTGTAGGGGATGTCCATATTGGCAAAGGTGTAGTACAGCTGCATCAGATGCCATATATCGGAATCGTCATAGCTTCCAGGGCAGACAGCACACACATTCAGTTTAATGCCCTGGCCATCGCATATGGCCTAGCTGTTGGAGGGTATGACCCTGCAGTTAATGTAGGCCCTACCCCGCTCACCGGGTGGTGCTTTGATGCATATGTGCATGCAGGCTATAGCACCCAGTACCCCAGGGTAGTCAGCCATGTGGTGGAAGAGATGCAGATTGCTGGTCTACAAATCACATGTGTTGAGGACATGTACATGCTCACTAGCATGTGTTGACATGGCATCTGTGAACTGATGCAATACTCTGGATGCAGATGCCTGTGAGATCCCCATGATATCCCCAGTTGTGCTTTGGGAGGTACCTGTGGCTAGTATACCTAGGTCAACACATACTGTGGTGTCCACTGTGATAGGTTTCCCTTGGCCTGTTCAATGTGTCAGGTGTGGCCGGCACAGGTCAACAAGCCGCTGTAGAGGAGGTCTCTGTCCACCCCATAGCGCTCCACTGTCCCCAGCTCATGTAGCCCCTGGTAAGTCACCCTGGGTCTGTAAAGTCTTATGTCACACCACTAAGGGTTGTTCGGCAGCATACACATCCTCACCACCCTCAGCCTCCTGCACATGTTGGTCTATGTTGCCTGCTGCAGCCCTTCTCATTTGGTTGGACTGTGTTGTGAAATGTCCCCGCATGTATATACCGGTGGTGTAGAGTGTGGAAGAAACCTGTGTGTGTGGTGCTTGCTCACATTACTGTAGTGTCCTGATGTGGGCTGGCCATGTAATCTGTTGATTGTGCTGATCATCACCTGTTTGTGTAGGCGTGCTAAGGCAGGAGCAATCCCGAGGCACAGGTCTCCAATGTATGTACAGTATGCCTGACCCCCCCATCTATATTCGAGCCCTGCACCCGGCTATCTACACACATACACTCCTGGGATCTGCATCACACCCTGGGGATAAACGGGATTCACTATTGTCAACCTCATCTGCATAGTATAGTCTTCTAATGCATAGTTATATGACCCATACCGACCCTCCAAATTAATAACCACTGCTTACTGTTGCTCAGATCCATACACAACTGGTTAAAGGTGCCTTACTATCACCGTATTCAATGTCACTTGGTCTTCCCAGCAACAAAATAACCGGTGTCTACACAACTAGACCACGGGACCCTGCACACCACAGACAATGTGCTTTTCCACTACACCATGGCAGATATACATACATTCATTTGAGGTGATCATGTACAGATCATCCAGCACAAACATTCAATAGTGCTAATGTCCACATACATATATGTATATATCTATGTCTATCTATCTATAACTACATATATCATATAAATTATATATATATATATATATATATATATATATATATATATATATATATACATATATATATATATATATATATATATATATATATATATATATATATATATATATATACATACACACACATATACATATACACACACATACGTAGATATTGAATTTATATCACAACAGCGGACCACATGACACCAAAGCATTAGACAAGAATGAAAAGGAAACTACATGTGCCACCTGCATTATGTAGTGGTGTTACTATCAAGGCAAGTGTGTTTTGTTGTGTCACACATGTCAGACTATTAAGGGTAAGAGTAGGGCTGCTGACATTTACTCATCAGACCTATTGGCGAATGTATGTGTTGACAACCCAGTGTCTTGGCCGATTATGCGATCTGTGAACACTATATAGGAAAGCAACAAAACACACTCAACACATCCTGAAGCTATCCACCCACAGATACCAACACATAGGGTATGACTGCCAATCACACACACCCGTCATGCCTTGGAATCGAGCACCTACCTGTCTATTCTATCACACTACAGCATTACGCAGTAACAGAACGTGCTACCGAGATTACTGGATCACAGCACTCCCAGAGGCATACTGTTAGGTGGGTGACATCATCAGCAAAGGCAAAGACGCCGATAGGGAGTGTACGGAGAGTGAGCTGTCTAAAAACAGTACTCTGTCCTCAGGCAGCTGGAAACACACATGGCAGGGCTGGGACTAGAATGTAGACCTGACTACCTTATCACACTACAGCATTACACAGTTAGAGAACACGCTACCGAGATCACTGAATCACAGCACTCCCAGAGGTATACTTCTAGGTGGGTGACATCATCAGCAAAGGCAAAGACACCGATAGGGAGTGTACAGAGAGTGAGGTGTCTAAAATATTACTCTGTCCCCAGGCAGCTGGAAACACACACACACACATGGCAGGGCTGGAATTAGAACATAGACCTGACTACCTTATCACACTACAGCATTACGCAGTTACAGAACGCGCTCCCGAAATTACTGGATCACAGCACTCCCAGAGGCATACTTCTAGGTGGGTGACATCATCAGCAAAGGCAAAGACACCGATAGGGAGTGTATGGAGAGTGAGCTGTCTAAAAACGTTACTCTGTCCCCAGGCAGCTGGAACCACACACGGCAGGACTGGGATTAGAACATAGACCTGACTACCTTATTTCACTACTGCATTACAGTTACAGAAAGCGCTACCGAGATTACTGAATCACAGCACTCCCAGAGGCATACCTCTAGGTGGGTGACATCATCAGCAAAGGCAAAGACGCCGATAGGGAGTGTATGGAGAGTGAGCTGTCTAAAAACGTTACTCTGTCCCTAGATAGCTGGAAACACACACAGCAGGGCTGGGATTAGAACATAGACCTGACTACCTTATCACACTACAGCATTATACAGTTACAGAATGCGCTACCGAGATTACTGGATCACAGCACTCCCAGAGGCATACTTCTAGGTGGGTGACATCATCAGCAAAGGCAAAGATGCCGATAGGGAGTGTAAGGAGAGTGAGCTATCTAAAAACATTACTCTGTCCCCAGGCAGCTGAAAACACCCCCCCCCCACACCAAAATTACTGAATCACAGCACTCCCAGAGGCATACTTCTAGGTGGGTGACATCATCAGCAAAGGCAAAGATGCCGATAGGGAGTGTATGGAGAGTGAGCTGTCTAAAAACGTTACTCTGTCCCCAGGTAGCTGGAAACGCACACACGGCAGGGCTGGTATTAGAACATAGACCTGACTACCTTATCACACGACAGCATTACACAGTTACAGAATGTGCTACCAAGTTTACTGGAGTACAGCACTCCCAGAGGCATACGTCTAAGTGGGTGACATTATCAGCAAAGGCAAAGACACTGATAGGGATTGTACGGATAGTGAGCTGTCTAAAAACATAACTCTGTCCCCAGGTAGCTGGAAACACACACACGGCATTGGGTGGGATTAGAACATAGACCTGACTACCTTATTACACTACAGCATTACGCAGTTACAGAACACGCTACCGAGATTACTGGATCACAGCACTCCCATAGGCATACTTCTAGGTGAGTGACATTATCAGCAAAGGCAAAGACACCGATAGGGATTGTATGGAGTGTGATCAATCTAAAAGCATATTAGTGTCCCAAGGCAGATGGAGACGAACACATGGCAGTGGTGTGAGCAAGACAACTGGCTATCTACGGAGCACTATTACAACACTACATAGATACGAGATGAGCCACAGACAGTACACCTTTCAAGACAGTCAATATGCCCTTCTAGGAATGCAGACATCGACATGAATGCTGGCAGTTATGGTGTACATACCTGTGAACCAGTGTGTTAAATTTAGGAATCCATCCTGAAGTGGGGTATGGCCATCTGATGCTTGGATGACCACTATCGCTATACAGGATAACAATGATCATGCCCATACACAGAGGCACACAGCTGACACAAGGTGTTACTGGGCATGCTCACACAGTAGCACACGTCAGTCTGGAATGCACTATGTGTCCATCTACACAATGGCATACTGGGCATGCTCACACACTTAGTAGCAAAGGGCTGTCTTGTGTGCTCACAGATTCTAAACAGGGAAGGGCACAGTGTGTCGACAGTCATCATTGTTAGCATGAATGCTGTACGACATATGTCTGACACCGGTCTTCTGCACAACGTCTGCTGCTGTCCATCACCTTAGCTGTACCAATCACCTTAGCTATATCAATCTAAACCTGGCACAGCAATGCCACCCATGGTGTTGTCCTGGCAGGAGTGGGTACTTCGCACATGTAGTACCATATATAGACAAAGAACCTGAGACCAGGTAAACACCCTGACACTTACAGGACAACTGCATTGTATGTGTATGCTAAATTGTGCTAGATGTGTAGCGTTCATAATCATAGCTGCCAGTCTAGATCCAACAATGGGGAATACTGACATCTGTGCAGTGAGGAACACTTGGCATAAGGCTCAGTTGTGTACAATAGCACTACCACTGTATACCTCAGATACAGACATGTGGGCCATAAGACCGTTACGGACCACTCCAGGTGTTACTGTCCCCACGTATATGAAGGCCACTCACATGTACTGACCAGTACACTCTCAAAAGCCATCACAGATGTGTCAGGTGCAGATCACAGTGGTAAATGCTGCACTGTAGTATGTAGCCCTCACACATCACCGTGTCCTTGGACCAGCAACACACATCCATACATTAGTACAACACCTGTTACTCATGACCAGTGGACTGAACCTAGCTCAAAAGCAACTGTGCAGACTACACATGTACTGACAGGGTTCCATCATGTGTTAAGCAATGCACTGATACCACTATTCATAACCAGGTTGGCTGTACACATAACAGGAGCCCTGGGTCTTATACAGTTGTAACATATAACTGTTGCTGTACACCAGGCAACACACCCATGTTTGGATGTGACATACATGTAACTGCTGTGGATATGTACATGCCCTACACACACACACAACACATATGTACATAGCATAGCTAATGCTGTCCTTCATGTAGACACGTGGCTACAGCGATTACATGCATGCACATGGAAGGTAGGTCCATGGCTGTTCAATGCTAACAGTACATACGGTAGCAATGTTGACTGAGTTAACATTCCCTCTGTACTGGTTACCCATGACAACTATCATAGCATACAACAGTCCATGTGTCATGTATGTCACACATGTTCACCAATTGCAATGCATACAAACATGGCTACATGACAGGAATATAGGACCTATGCCCATGTACATGTAGTGGTGTGCATTCAGCTACCATGCATGAGCAGTAGCTGATGTTTGCAGTTTATCTGTGTCCGACTACAATGTGCAGTTGCAATGCAGTCCCATCATTGACACCTGTATATGGTGAAATACTGACAATACGGTAAGATGTACATCAGGTATGGATGGATGTGTGTACATAAAGTGGAGGGCCACCTTTGCAGATGGGTGTTTCCTGAAGACAGCTCACAGGTGTGTCACAAGCCATCCTACCATAACATGTGCAAACAGTAAGCTATGTTTCCGGTAATTGCAGGTGAAGATATACAACCTACACAGTGGTCAGGGTGTCACTGACTGTAAAGCAGTTGACACCTGTAACACTTAAGTCCTCCTGTGTGCATATAGCAGAACACTTGCTGGAGGTAGCATCGGTACACATTGTAATGCAGGCAATACTGCTGCATGTCTGTCAGACGTATCAGAAGATAGCAGGTGTTTGTTTCACAGTACTGCCATGTATGTTTGTTTGTGTGATCATGTATGCCACGTATGGTGGGGAATACATCCCAATTGTTACACTCCCCTGTACACTGTTGTAGAGATCTGTACATACTGCAGTGTAGACAGCAAGACATAGGCAGGGGTGGTGTGTGTATCACACACGTTAGCTATCTGTATGTGCATGACATGTGTGGACTCCAGTGTGTGTATGTATGCATGGCTGTCTGGTGCATGGAGTGAGGATGTATGCTACCATTGAGAACAGACAGGGCCCCTAACCCCTCAAGGTGATGCAATCTACTACCCTGTTGATGCCGTCAGTCGTACGCATTACTGACTACTTGGACATGTTCATTCTCTGTGTCACATCATGTGGGTGCACAGTACTGTAATGGTGATTACCACATAGGCAGGGGTCCTCACCTCAACACTATCCCGTGTGTGTTACAGTGTCATTGACCCCGTGAGTGTGGGCGTGTTACTGTGTGTGTCTGTGTATGTCTGTGTGTGTACACATCCTGTAATGTGACAGTGTTTTACTGCTACACAGTGAGTCCTCATGCTATCAACTGGCCCCTACCCTTGACATCAGCTAGATCGCTGTGTAAAGCCCCCGCACCATGTAGCTGTACCTGTGATGTCACCTGGTATGGATGTCCCGTCTCTAACCACTGTAGCCTAGTACACAGCTCACATGCTCCTGGATCAGTAGGTGTGTAGAGATCTATGGAATGTCAACCTTTATAACAGTGAGGTTGCGGCTACGTATAGCATGCTGGTATTGCCATCCATGCCTGTGAGTACACCACATTTACACATGTGAAACTGGAAACACTGGTACTTAATGGCACATGCAATTAGACTTAAGGAGGGAAGCAGGGCATCATTACCAACATGTTGTTACTGTTGTTACCAAGGCACATACTGTGAACATAAAACAATACATTCTAACCGCAAACACTGTTACGTAATGGCACATGCAATTAGAACTTCAGGAGGGACGCAGGGCATCATTACCAACATGCTGTGACTGTTGTTACCAAGACACATACTGTGAACATGAAACAATGCAGTCTAATCCTGTACTATATGGTATGTCTGCTGCATGCCAACGGTACACAACAATTGTAATATACACCTATCTCACTATTCTGTTCACCCTGTGCATCAGACCATATGAGCATGTCCCTGCACCGATGGTGCGAATGACAGGGATGCGGCACAGGCATCCTCATATGCACAGGGTGATAATGTTTGCCAGGGGCCTAGGCTGCACCAGTGGATGACATCATGTGTGTGGGTTAGGGCCTGTGATCTACTTGGACATGTGTGGTTATTATGCATTTGGGTGTTGGTGCCCTACAGATGTTACTGGTGTGTGCGTGTATGTGTGCACACAGTTCTGCCATGTATCCAGCCTACACAGGGGTATTGTTGACAGCTCCAGATTGTACAGACCAGGATGTATAGCTCACTGTGTCCCACCATGGCCACGTGACCTGTGCCTGCCAGGGGTTGACGGGCACTACCAGAAAGAGGTACAGAATGGGTACTGTCCAATGACACATGTCCACTGGAACTGTGTCCTCGCTGGGACCGTCCAGGGCCATGTCCATGTGGCCTGCTGTGTCCTGGTGTGGACAGCGCATCACCAGCTGCACTGCTGCTGCTACCGGCACTATGGGAGTGGGCATGTGAGGTAGTTCATTCGCGTAGACCTGCACCAGGTGGTGTAGCTGGCCTACGTCCATGTGGCCTACGCCTCACTCCTACCAGATGTTCCAGCACAGACAGCTCACGTTCACAGATTGCCATGCCACAGTCAAGGATTCCAACCATGTCACCCAATCGCCTGTCCAAAACATCAGCAATCTGCTGTTGAGCATTTGCCAATGCCTGGATGTTTTCATTTAAAGAATGGATAGCAGCCCTCTGAAGCCTCTGCCCTTCTCTGTTCTGCCGTTCAGCATGTGCCTGTGCCGCCATTACAGTCTGAAACATGTGTCTGGTGACACCAGCTGCTGCGCTCTGTCGTGCAGGTGCATGTCGGCCAGGGGTCCTTCTACGAGCAGCACTGGCCATATGCCTGTGTGGCACATCTGTGGTCATTTCACTGACACAATGGTGTGACGACACACCTTTCGTAGCCACCACACGTTCCTGTTCCAAGCTAACACACGATAATTGTCCTTCCTCTATGGCCACTGGCGATGGGGTATGTGTTGGCATGAGAACTGTGTGCGGGAAAGAGGGGAATATAGGTGGGCTGGCAACCAAAGGCACAGATTCAGCCCCTGACAACCCTGCCTGTACCTCAAGCATATGTTCTTCACTGCTAGAGTCTGTGGGGACACTAACATCAGATGGACCGCAGGAGGGCAATGCACCTACATCACCTGTGAAGGCAAACAAAGACTCTACATTACAATAGAGACACAGACACACACACAGACACACACACAGACACACAGACACACACACAGACACAGACACACAGACACACACACAGACACACACAGACACACACTGACACACACAGACAACCATGCATGTGATATGACAGAAGGCCATGCATGTGATATGACAGAAGGCATGCAGCATGCATGTGATACAGCAGACAGCATGCAGCATGCATGTTATACAGCAGACGGCATGCAGCTCATACATTAACAGTGTTAGTTAGATTACATCCCTAGGTTGCACACAACAGCAAGCATGTGTCATAGCAGAAGCCATGCATTTCACACAATCATGGTAGTAAGCATGCATCCCTGTGATACACCATGTGGACCAGCACAGGTTAACAGTACACATGGCTGATGTGAGGCATATGTCCTTGGCACTAACATGTAGTATGACATGTAATCTGCTGATGTGTGCAGTGACATACATACTTGTTTGACACAATGGTGTCCTGACACATGTACAACGGTGTAACAGTGTCACATTGCAGTGTTGTCTGTATGCCCTACAGATAGAATGCAGTTTTAGCAGATGTGTATGACCATTGAGGGTGGTATGAGGCGTCTATATTGCTATACAGTGTGAGGTACAGGCACAGTGCCATTGCATGGAATCATGAGGCATCTCTATTGCTATACAGTGTGGAATACACATACAGTGCATAGCCATGACTGTGTGCATACACAATACATACATACTGTGGATTGTGACTCACGTCGCTGAGGTATATGCACACTAAACCATGCTGTGTCATGTGTGACACATCACCGGAAGACATACCAATCACACCCTTGCACAACTTCTAACATTTCTTAGCTGTCTGTCAACCATGTCCACACATGGCAGACTGGTCAATGCACCATGTTCCACATGACATTTATGTACCACACACACGAGGTGCATGGCTGGCAGTGATGTCCAAAAGCAGCAAGGGAAATGTACGGTATCTCTGGCCTGATGTGGTGTCTGTGTATATATGTGGAAGCTGTACAGGTGACTATTTTCATGCTTTGACACAGTCATGATGTGCAACACATCGTATGTGGTCAAATTAAGTGACACCTCCACAAGCTGTGCAGAGGCTGTTAGGAAGTCCAGTGTTCCACATCTACTATATAACCATCCAACAAAGGCTATAGTTGGACCATGTGTAGGCAATGTGCAACAGGGTGTACACACATACACATCACATCTACTGTGTGTTACTACATGTCTGTGGCCATCCTCCATGGCCATATGCGAACATGTGTTGGGCAGATGTGTTTGATGGCTGTCTATGTCACATGTCTGTGTTGTCCCATATGACATATACCCATAGATGTCAGATACTTCATTGTCCACAGGATTATACAGACAAAGAGTTGTATGTTTGGTATGTGGGGTATGTTTTATGGGAAAGTGTGACAATGTTGCAGCTGGACCACTACATGTCTGGGACATGTCAGCTGGCACATCACAATGTCTGCACTAATTGCAGGGGCACATTCCACAATGGTGAATCATGTGGGCTGCCCATATCCCAGCTCACTGTGTAGTACTGTTTGCGTACCCCACATGTGTTGTTCTGATGTATACTACATATTCCTACATTGAACAAAGCCTCCACCATTGTATGGACAGCTGTCCATACATCTAGCAATGACAGTTACTGTGGTTTCATGTTGTTGTTTCATTTGGTTTGTATATATTGCACATGTGTAGCCAGTGTGATTGATGAAAGCTGCGACCTGTATATCGTGATTGGGCCATACATTATGTGTACATGTGTTAACTGGCCACATGGCAAATGAATCTGTGCATTCACATGCCTGATACTGATAACTGTCTCACCTGCAACAGACTGCTGTCTCTGCGGCACGCTAGATGTACCTGTATAGGGGTGACACAGCAGTTTGATCATTATCCATGACTGTATGACAGCTATAGGGTGCACTTTGCATGTTAACACATTCACCAGTACAATAGCATATACTATGGAGTATGCACATGTGTGCATACACAGGGTAACATACTGTAGTATGTGGCATGTGTGTAAACATAACTAGCATATGATGTTACATTACATAGTGTACAGTGACACTTGCGACTAAATGAGATATACTATTTATATGTGCAGTAGTGACTTACCAGGCAACTCCAGGCTCTGTGGTTGGGAGACACCCACCTCCATGATGGCAGCTAGAGTTTGTGGATGCTGTTCTGATGGGGTCCCCAGGCTGGCCAGTAGCTCCTCGGTAGTTGTGAGTGGGGGCTGGGTTGGTGGCCCACCACCTGTTCCACCTTGTTCCCTGGCGATTGCATTGGCACACTGTTTTGCATGTCGGATCAGGTCCGTGCAGTGTCTGCACACCTGCTGGTAGGTGAGGTTATGGCCACCCACATCATTAACCCTCTTGCGAAGTTCCTGCCACAGGTCATCACGCTGCTGGGCATGCTGTGGCACATGGCTGAACAGTACCTCATAGTTACATTGGAGGTATGGTATGAGGGCATCATCCTCCAAGCAGCTATATGCCAGCAGTCGTGAGCAAGGCATTATCTGTAAGATGTAATGATGGAAACAGGTCACAGCATCTCAGAGATGCACAGAGATACAGATGCACATTCAAGTGTATTACATTTAGTACTTATGAACAGTTGTCTTTGCAAATCGTCATGACACTCACATGACTGACATGTTTGTTTCACACATATGTAACACCCGATGGGGATTGGATATTATCACCATATACGTGTGTCACCTCATTACATTGCTCATACTCCATGTGAATGCTGTCTTGATGTGGGCATGTCTGTTTGCCTGTACTGGTGTTCCTGCCAATCAGCACATGCCTGGATGTGTGAAAATTAATGCTGTTGACCTTGATGCTGTGTATATGTCACATATCATCACATACACTGCCTTCATGGACATGGGCAGTGACAATGCAGACATGCGCATGGAAACCTTTACATGCATGTGTTTTGCCATATACATCTACACGGCACTGTACAACAGTTCAACATCCTGCCACGTATCGCCTGTGTTGCACATATGATACACATGGGACAATGGCTAGCCGGATGGTATTCGCAGGGATGGTTATCAACTATAGCATGTATGGCCAAGATCATGTAGTAGTGTGTATGCCCTGGGCCATGTATGGGCATAGGATGTCAGGTTTTCTAGCTGTATCCGACAGCCATGTTCCCGCTGACAGGTGAATCAGTGCCACATTACTGATCCAAGACAGTCACTGATACATCTACCATGCGGTCATCGCACCATGTATGACAGAGATGACATGTGCAGCTTTGCTGTACAGGGTTGCATTGTATGGCAGGAGTATGTCACATGTATGGCACAGGGATCTGTCCAGCATGTGGCGACCCTTGTACTAGGAAGGTGGCTGTCCATGACGTATGTCTTTCAGATCAGGATATGTACGTGTAGCATGTCCAACATCACAGTGTTGCACATGTCTTTATGCAGGGTAGGCAGCATGCTGCATAGTGGAGATGTGGATTGGGAAGGCTGGTGTCACCCATCCAAGCATGGCCAATACCCCTTAAAGGTGATATGTGATCCGATATTGGTCACATGAGTGCTGAGTATGGCTGTCCAATGATCTCCTTGCTCATGGATGGCACCCTGTCATGACTTGGGTTGCTTCTTATGACTACCTAATAGGCCTGGTGATGTCACTAGCTCAGGGAGGTAAACTGCACAGCACTATCCCTTACACACAGTGTCCATAATGTTGACCACTGCCGAGGTGGTAGTTAACAGGTACAGGGTTATTAACATAGCAGTGACAATGCAGTAAGCAGCTGTCGGATTCTGCACATATGTCACGCACCTCACCCACAAAGCCCATGCTGTATGTTGTCCACAACACTGAGTCAGCTATTGCTCCTAGGTCATGGCCATTCACATTCTCACATATGCAGATGCCTCCCATTTGTCTGTGTGGTATGGGCTACAATGACAGGGGAGTACAAAACATTAACCCTGTTTTACTGTAGCTGCCACTGGTGTGATATGCACATGTCACTCAGGCACCTTTTGTAGTGTTGCTTCTGTGAACAGGCCACTGGTAGAACACTCCTGTGACATACAAAGGTACATGTAGTATACTGAGTGTAGGTGGAACACAGTATGGGTAATGATGTCCTCTGACCTGTCACAGGTATGCTATACAGTGTGGATTAATCGGTACTGTCATCTATATCTGCACTGCTAACAACATGTACGTTGATTAAGGTTCATAGGCTTTCAAACCATACTCAGCAGGGTAATAGTGCCTCCCATTATGAGTGGCATCTCCACTTTGTGGGTTGTGATAACTGTTAGTGTGATCCATTCTGTATTTTCATAGACTGCCATGAACCTATGTTTTACATGGCAGTGTATGTGTAGAGCAAACTGTTTGCCATATGTGTATTATACGACCAGGGATTTGTACAGGTCACATGCAGCCGGAGTGTACCTTGTACCATCATAGTTATGGTTACAGGGGCTCTGTCGTGTTCATGGATATGTGATTGTGTACCTATTGGGGGGGTAGTGCATTTATATTATCCAACACCCTATCTGTATTGCTTATTCCTGCTCAGCCCTTGTTCGGAACATGTACACACTTCATGAGCTACTAATTACTATATCACTCAATCCTACTCATTTCCTACAGGTAAACACTGTCTGTCCTTACATTTCCAGCATGCTTACAGTACAACAGTTGTACACACTTACCTCACATATCTTGTGAGTAATGGTTGACTAGACAGGCATGTCCAAATGTCAGTTACCAGTGTTATTGCTTGTCTATATGATGAATGTGGGCAACATGAGGCAGTATAGCAGTCATCTCATGTACACAGTCAATGCTCACCTCCTAACATACAGCACTACAGCCTGTGGGAGATGCATATATGTAGCTATGCTGCAGGTAATGCTCTCTCCAACCCAGACTTACCCTGACATTCATGTGGGGATGTTAAACATTTGCAGCACACCCCACTCATCACATAGTCTCAGTAGATCTCCACCACCACAGGCCACACATAGTAAGAGTACAAAATTTGCGGAGCCCCTCCATACTATTCTATGTAGGCAACAGAGGCAGCCCCCATCACCAAACACAACACCAATTACTTATAGCCCACAGACTCATGTGTGCCTGTCAACTACAGCCAATAGGGTGTTATAACATACCCAAGACACTAGTCATAGTTGACTCTGTAGGCAGTCACACTGATGTCCCACTCAGCAGGCCACACAAGGTGATAGTCACTGTCATCTGGCTGTCGGGTAACAGGATCCACAACATAACCTATGCACTCAGGTCACTCCTCAACAGGTACAATATGACTGTCATTCTCCATGTTAGTGTGAATGCCCTGAGATGTAACTTCCTGGACTACATGTACAGGGACATGCAATAGCTCTCCGATCTTGTAGCCCAGGCAGGTATCGCCTAAGCCCTGAGAAGCATTCTGCATTAGTCCAGATGGATGACACAGTAGAACAACAGAATTATTCACTTCAACAGTTGCCTATGCTTCTGGTGTCATTCCAAGGGTATCCAGTATCTGTCTGCTTTGAATGACATGGTCGACAAACCACAATGCTTTGGCACAGATGGCCTGCACCTGTCAGCCCTGGGATTATGGGTCACATCTAAGGCTCTTGCTGCTCCTAAACTGCCTGTTTTTGGCACATTTCAGATACATATTCACCACCAGAACAGGTGCAGGCAAGCAAAACTTTGGGGTATTGTTACTCAATGCTTGACATCTTCATCTCAAATGCACTCATCCGAGGCACTCCTTATAATGGAACACTTCGATGTCTCTGCAGTGACTGTGACCTGCTTTTAGACTCTGGAGAGCACCCCTGCACTGACAGGCTATAACACAGACCACACCATTCAGTCATGTAACCAGGACCGGAACACACACGGCGGATGTGTGTCCATATTTCACAGGGATTTACACACCTCCATGCTGGTTGCTTAGCACGATGCATCAGAGGCAATCCAAGTGCAACTAACTGTGGCCAGAACTGCTATACATATTGTAGCTTGCTACGGATTCCACACCATACCCCACGGTTAATGGCCCTCATTTCTTAGTGTACTGGATAGTAGGGTTCAAACAGGAACTACTGATGTGACACTGACACTACCCCACACCTAATTGTGATACCTACTCATGTACCGACACATTAGGCCAACACTTTCATGGATTAATAAACTCCATTCGGCTGGATCAACCTATACACACCCCCACCAAGACCAACAATATCCTAGACCTGGACATTACTAACATGTGTGACTGGTGTTACACACCTGGGGTTGTCCCCTCGTTGGCCAGTTCTGAACGTATGCTAATCACCCTTGTTATCCACATCCCGGCACCACACCCTTCACGGAAAACACAGTACAATATTCCTACAAAGCCAACTTCACGCTTTGTATGACTGAAGTATTAAACGCCATGACACCCGTGCAGATGGACAATATAGTTACAAATGCAGAAGCATTCCCAACTGCACTTCATTAGCACTTACATGACTGCATGGATCATGCTATCCCAAACAGAGACATGACAGTATCCACCACACAATGGATGCCACTCTGGGGGTCCACTGCCATGGACATACTGCACGACAGAAGGAGACAGTTGCAAAGTAGGGTACACTCCCATGGGTGGGGTAGCTCCCTGGTCAGCCTCAGTAGGATTCTGGGATCCCTTCTTACATCCTCCAACGCTAGCTACATAAACATTACTGTGACGCATTCACAGGACTATCAATAAGCGTTATGGAGGTATGTCACTACTCTCGATGGCAATACCCACATCTGCACTGACATACAGTGGTTAGGCTGAAACATTACAGAACTGACTGATATTGGCAACAACCTGGCAGCTAACTTTACACCCCTCTCACACCCTTAAGGGCCCACATCTATACAGGATCAATGCAGAGTCCCTGTGGTCACAACTATGCAGTTCAGATTTGCTCTCTCTAAAGCCTGGAACACACACTCCATGTGACCATCCAACATCCCAGGCTGCAATTTACACAAACCTCAGAATGACATGGCTCCCCACTTGGGCACCAGATTCACTAATAGCCTTGTATCAGGCATTGTGGACCCTGAATGGCACACAGCAACAGTTATCACACTCCACAGAGGTGGCACCACAATGGACCAGAGGAACTATTCCCCTATACGCCTGACTAGACTGTTCTGCAAGGCTATGGAGAACATCATCATGGAAGTCATTCACAGAGACATTGTTGGCTCCCAAACCTTTGATACCACCCAGGTTGGATTTGTTAGGGCCACACCATGGCTCCTACACCTGGTGGAGTCCTTTGAGACAGTTACCAAGGTAGTAGATGATGGTAAGGAGGTCCACACAGCCTACCTTGTCCTCTCATTGGCTTTCAACACCATTCACCATTCTGGTATTATCAATATACACATCCACCTGTACAGTGACCCATACGTGTTGAGATGTTATGCAAAGTGGCTCACAGACAGGACACATGTGGTGAGGGTAGCATACCGCAGTTCCTACTGTACATCAGTTACAATTAGCATACCCCAGTCCTCGGTCATAGGAACCCTCATGTTCGTTATATGCATCCCTGAGGTACAGTCTAGCACAGAAAGACTTTCCCTGAAAAGGTTTCCAGACGACTGCAAACTCGGGGCCATGATTGATTCACCAGATAATACACACCCCCTCCATATGGATATCACTGTGATGGATACCTGGTGTCAGTAACATGGCCTCAAGCAGCATGCCAGAAGGTGCATAGACATCCCCTTTGGATTACAACAATCACCCAGTGACTATCACATAGGTGGTAGTCCCCTACATATATAAGACATTATAAGGGATTTTAGTACACACGTAGATAGCACTCACTAACCTTATTGCCAAGGGGGTGTGGATATCCTTCTACATGGCCACCCTAATCTGTAATGGGTTTGTAGCCGGAACAAAGGCTGCCATTGTACCTCTATACTCCTGACTTATGAAACACATTCATGGGTACAACACCCCATTTGGGGTGTACCTTATGGGACAGCAATGGCTTTAAATACCACAACATTAACGCACCAACAGTATTACTCACCTCCAAAGGATGACGTATGCAGCACAACTACTGAAACCCCAACTGTAGTCATTTGCATACCACATACTCAGAGGTGACCTCTGCTGAACATACAAGGCCCATGTCCACACCAATATTGATGGATATGTTCCACATAAGCAACATAAGCAAAAGCCACTGAGAGCAACATGCTCTGGGATATGTACCCAAATGCAACAATGAGTAGCAAGTGCTGGAGAGATACATTCCTGAAACGGACACTCACCATGCTTTGGAACATGATTCCTATGTACATCAGGCAGGGACCATCACTAGCACTCTTCATGAGATACCTCGATGGGTGGATGGGGAACAGACATGTACACCAGGGATCACTGCAGTGGTTGTACTGTATACAGGTGCAGGAAACAAATGGCTGTGCTGTTCCCAGGCACAGGACACTAACCTAGGGAGGTGCCGCCAGTGAAATCACTATATTAGGGCTTACAAATGGACTTGACCAGACAGCATAGTACCTAACTATGAACCTATGAAGCTATTACATGTCCTTTGTGCATGGATAATTGAGTAGCTCTTCCATTTCAATTAGCTATCATGCTGTTACACTGTCTTGTGACTACAAGACATATGTATACTGTTAGTGTGTATTGTACATTCCAATACACATACCTTATGTTTGCATAATATAACAGTCATGCTATGTACAATATTTGACATATCTACCTACAATACTGTACTTTTCATATTTTTTAAACCATATCCCATAATGCAAAGCATATTTGCACAGCAGGACCACCTTAGGCATGTTATTCTCGTTATATGCCCATACATATGCCTACTGTTACAGTATATCAACATAAACTATCCCCTGTTATGGCACGTACTTGTTGGACAAACCCTACCACCGACAGCGGCTGGAGTGGAATTGTTATGTTTAAAGCCTTTATGTAGCATCCCTTGTGGTGTATGAGGTGTTTACCTTGTGGCCCACAGCAGTACACACAATTTCTACAAGCATTACTATGCTCAACAAGACATCACTACATAATACCTTTTCCCACTGTCTGCATTGCATACACTTTCATTAATACAGAACAGGCACTACATACACTAACATACTGAGTGTTCTACATACCTTCTTAGTGGTCCAAGTATACTATAATATCTGTGTTACTTCTTTCCTCTTTAAACGATTCAATGGTATGAGCATACGGTTTGAATGTATGGCAAGCCATCGTTTTATACGTGGATACCTGTAACATGTCACCTGCCACCAATTGGTGTTCCAGAGTGAATTATTACATGCACATCAGCTGTGCAGCTACTCCATTGGCCAATTACATGGCAACAGTGGGGTATAAATGAATACTCCACTTGGGCGATGTCCTTTTGCCCAACCTTTGAGGGAGATGGTCTGGATGTATTTTATTGTGATGAATTGCAACAGCTATATGGAGAGACACAGATACTTTGAATTCATGTCCCCTGTGGATTGTGTGTGATGGCTAGAGTAAATAGTTATACATGTGAGTGTAGCTGTTATCTCAACCATCTGATACGAGACTATTGCAAACAAAACCTGTAACATCGGCGTCTGTTCCATTGTACAACAGCAACGATTTCACATGGCGCCATTACAAGTGTGTCTCTCACAAGGTATGTTAACATTTCTGCAGATGTCATTAAGTGAGTGGATGTTTGTGATATTATTACAGTCTGTATTGCAATTGTTTCAGGAGTGGGGGAGATGTAGGTGGGTGTACATAGCAGATAAAGGTTTGTGGGGACTGCATTTATACATATTCCTTATGTGTGTGGGTGCCCCTTCCCTAATTGAAAACCTGTCATTTAGTAGACTAATACTATGGTTATTGCAGGCTTATTCATTAAACCATTGTTAATTGGTTCCTATATAGCAGGCAGGTGATGTTGATCCTTCAATCCCTCCAAAATACATCGATATGTACTGAACTGTTGCTACATGAAAGCTGTCTCATGTATTTCTGTCACAGATATTTGCAGTCATTGCAGTTGTGTTGGTGACTCAAACTCTTTGGCTTGGGTTGCCACCTTTTCAAATGGCCATAGTGGGACATTTTCAGGGCACACATCAGGGTTTAGAGGCCGACTCATACCCACTGACAGTACAAAGGATAGAACTTATTTTGCCCTAAATAAAACCTTATTCTTGTAGCACTTTAGTTGCTTATTATGTTTCTTGTACAATTTACGTATTTGAGAGACAAAAATAACTATTTAATGCAACTATTACTTAATATATGGAACATCATTATGTCCTACAATCTTGGTACATTTGCCCTTTTTAACATTTGTTGTCAGGACACAACTGGCCAAAGAGGGACTGTCCCCCTCAAAGTGGGACAGGTGGTAACCCTATGCCTAAGGCCAGCTATGACCACAACTACTGTAATAATCTACCTCGGAGTTAGCACGAACAGACCCATGATGCAAAAACACACACACACACACACACACACACACATATTACAGTCCCATGGAAACACACACCGCACTCTCAACATGCACTTACACACACTACAGCAATCGGAACCACAGTTAAACACAGTACCTACCTGGACCGCAGCACCGGCAGCAATAACTGAATGTCCCTTAACATTGTGATAATATTACTCACGGTTATAGTGTTCCGGTACTGTGGTCTTTTGGTCTTTAAGCCTCTTGATTACGCGTATCAGTATGTAAAGCATTCGGTAGTTGGCAGTGACCTATTTATTTGTACCTCCATGGTTGTGTACAAGTCGTTAACCTGTCTATATATTTGCAGATATATGCATTTCCGTATATACCAACATACATCCCTCTATCACCCTTTCTATCCCTATAATATATATATATATATATATATATATATATATATATATATATATATATATATATATATCTGTATATGTATATATATATATATATATATATATATATATATATATATATATATATATATAGAGAGAGAGAGAGAGACAGGGAGAGGGAGAGAGAGTGTACACACCTTTCGTTGGGTACATAGCGGTGCATTCTGTTTGCTGAATTCCTCCCTTTTGTGTTTTAACCTGTCACAATACACACCTGCCATTGGTACATCTCGTGTAGCTTAGTGGTAGGTGATTGTGCACATGGTTGCGTGTTCTACTCCTGCCAGTGGTCGTTTTACCTCTCAGAACAGGCACTGTTAGTACAAGGGTGAATAATGCCAGTTTCACCTGTTCTGGACATCTTTGACCGTGATCTGTGCGGAATTCATCAAAGCTTAGACCTGTTTTGCACATATCCGTTTAGTCATGTTTAAATGACGCCTACCGTCACTTGCCTCCGCATAAACCCGCTAACATGTGCTTACACGTGCTCTAATGACCTACATCCAACATCCATTATTTGTGCCATCGGGATTACGTAATGGACCTTGCAGGACGTGGAACCGGGTACATACACGACACAGTCAGTGGCTTTACCACTTGGTCATCTGGTGTTTGTACAGGTGTGAATGGTGTTTTGTATGTGGACTGTACTATGGCTGTTCCTCCATACTGCAGTGAAATGTGTAACTCAGTTCGTTTACATATGGATGATACCAATTCATGGCATGTCCAAGTGATGTTTAATGGATGTGCTCCAGCACTGGGATCCTGGGGTCATGTAGCCCCTGGTAGGTTACCCTTTGTCTGAACACTCTTCTTCTCCTCCGAGGCCTGCGGTGGTTGTCAGCGTCATCCTCCACAACACCTTCAGTCTCCAACACATGCTGATGAATCACAGCTATGGCAGCTCCCAACAAGTACATTATAAAAGTTCCCCGTCTGTTTACACCGATGGTGCAGTGTTTGGGAATACACAAGTGTGTGTTGGGTGCTTACACACTTTATACTATTGTGCTTTGAACACTGATGATGTCATAGGGTGTGTATGTACATTCGGAGCTGCAGGGTATCTTGTGTTTTACCACAGATACTGCTATTGTGCTGCCTTTGGTGTTGAATTACATTTAGCTGCCGTGGATTACCTCTTGCCCTTGGCTCAACTTTTATTAACGATTCCCCTCCCATTGTCTGGCATGCATTCAACAGCCTGCTTTCTTGTTTTGTACTTTCCCAAACCAAGATTGTCTTGCGAAATGTGTTCTATTCCAATCTACTGCAGGTTTGCTTTGCTCGGCAGTTACAGTTCTCTTTTCTTTGCAATCCGACACCTCCCCTATCCTGTTCTGCAGGTTGCTGCTAGCAGCCTTGTTAGCTGGCATCAATTGGCCACTGTGAGTTAATAGGTGTTAATTGCTCAGTTGTACTCCAATTACCCTACTGCGGCATTTCCTTATTGTCTTCCCCTAAACTTCCTTTTTGGGCTGTGGTGTGCGGCGCGTGAGTCCGCTTACAGGGTTTCGGGTGCGTTTTCATCCACGTACCCATGCGCTTTCGGGCACCATGTGTGCTCTCAGCTGAGCAAAGCTATACCTACATCCACGCCCCTGTCCTGCGGCTTTGCTTAGCAAAAGGCAGCCCAGATTTGCATTGCTCCAATGTGCTTACAGCTGCAGTGGCACACCCCACTGCTGATGTCATGTATTCCTCCAGACCACTCCTCGGTGTTGTAGCGCTGCGCCGTATTGTACATCCTTAAGCCGGCGGGACGTTTGCGATTCACTATTACTTGCCTCCTTTGCATGGCATTGACTACTAATTCTTAGTTACCGTGCCGAACACTGTCACAGGCCCTTAGCAACCCTTACAGCTTGGTTGTGGTGTAGCATGCATACCATTGACTATTATGGTGAAATCATGATTTGTGTTACATTGCTATTTTATGACATTTGTATATATTTTCCTTGTGTTCCCATTTGTGCACACATTCCCTATGGTTGTACTTTGCGTTACTGTGGCCATGACATTAAATGTTATTTTTTATGTGTTGTGCATCTTTTCTTATGCCGTTGGCTGTATATTTAGCCATTGGCATATATTAACTTTGTAATACATGAGTCTGGTCTGCTTCCAAGGCTCCGATGTTCTGTTTGTCAACATGTAAACCATTTTTTTTTTTTGGTTTACATTTCTGTAGGCTTACACTATGCCTATGCCACTTCATGAATCACTATGTACCTTCATTTGCATGCTGCAGTACTGTGCATGGGGTGATTTGCATACCTACATCGGGAGCTGCACAGATCTGGCGTACACTGGTAGTGCACGTAGAATTGGATCGTACCTGAATCGGTCGGCGGCCATATTTGGCGTTATACCGCCTATGCTATGCCTGCACCTGGCACAAGCTTCATGATATATGTATCTGTGTGTCTATATATATATATATATATATATATATATATATATATATATATATGCATATATATATATATATATATATATATATATATATATATATATATATATATATTTGTGTGTGTGTGTGTGTGTGTGTGTGTGTGTGTGTGTGTCTGTATATGTATATATATATATATATATATATATATATAGATATATGCATATATGTGTGTCTATGTATATATATATAAATATATATATATATATATATATATATATATATATATATATATATATATATAGATAGATATATGTGTGTATATGTGTGTATACATATATATATATGTATATATATATATATATATATATATATATATATATATATATAGACACACACACACACACACACATACACACACACACAGTGGATATAAAAAGAATACAAACACCTAAGTTAAATTGCCAGGTTTTTGTGATATAAAAAAATTATATGAACAAAAATGTACCTACAAAGCACTGGATACCTTTGCATATAAACGTAGCAGCATAAATTAAGAAAATAAACAGCAAAGGTTTGGCTCCACAATATTCCTAAACCATCAAATACTCCAACAAGTTGTAATGATGCTATATTTGATGTTAAAAAATTTACACGTAATTTAACTTTAAAAATGATGTATGGAGAAACACAGACTTCAACTAATGTATTTAAAAGACCAAGTACTTATATACCAAAACATAATGCCTTGGTCAATGCTTTTGAACAAATATGCATTTCTGATATATATAGTATATATAATCAGAGAAATATGAATAAAAAGCAGAATAAATTATATAATTTAAGTAAAAATGAATTGTGTGCATTGCAAGCATTAGAAAATAATGAAGAACTAGTTATTATGCCAGCTGATAAAGGAGGGCAAATAGTGATTATGAATAAACTTGATTATGAGACAGCTATGTTTGAAATGCTAACTGATATAAAATTTTATGAGATCATTACTCAAGCCCAAGTAGAAGTCATGGTTAAATCTATATGTAGTACTATTAAGTATTTAGAAATGGCATGTTTGATTACTAGTGATTTAGCTAGGTATTTTTATACACATTATCCTACTGTACCTATTATACAGGGCAGACCGAAAATTCACAAGCATCCTACTAAGCCCCCACTAAGACCAATAGTTGCAGGGCATAACTGGACTATTGAGTCATTGTCGATTTATGTAGAGAAGCATCTTAGGAAATTAGTTGATAAGTCTCCAACAGTGTTGAGAGACACAGAACATTTTCTACGTGAATTATATCAGTTTGAACAGGAATTTAATTATAGAGATCAATTCATGTTTGTTACATTAGATGTAAACTCATTATTTACAGTAATACCAAATAACACAGGTCTAGAATATGTAACAAAATTATTAACAACAGATGATGAATTTAATGAGGCGGATGTTAGTTTATTAATAACATTACTTAATATTGTCCTCAACAACAATATTTTTTCTTTTAGTGATAAAATCTTTAGGCAAAAACATGGAGTGGCTATGGGTAGCTCCTGTTCTAATAGTTACGCAAATGCTGTTATGTTAGTATGGGAAATGGATCATATATTGAAATGCCCTTATAGTCACTATATATTATTTTACAAAAGATTTGTCGATGACCTCTTTATTTTGTGGAAGGGGACGTTAGCACAGTTGGAAGATTTTAAAAATTATATAAATAATTGATTTTCTGAAATTCACTGTAAATGTATCTGAATTGCATATAATTTTTTTAGATGTCTGTGTTGAGAAAGATGAAATTGGAAGAATTTATACTAAATCATATAGGAAAGAATGCCATGCGAATTTATTGTTAAAAAGAAATAGCATGCATCCCAAATATGTATTTAAAAATGTAGCTAGGAATCAATTTTTTAGGGCATCAAGACTGAATGTTAGGAATGATGATTTTGAAAGACAAATGCAAAAAACTGAAATGGAATTAGTAGCAAGAAGCTATGAAACAAGTATAATGAATGAGAACTCAACAGCAGTCAGACGATTAAGACAGACTGCAGCTAAACCTTATTTTTCAGCACCAATGAATAAGGTGCAAGTAAGGCATAGGAATAAACTTAATTT